>NC_134362.1:24536690-24836690 GCF_048569485.1 Anomaloglossus baeobatrachus
GTTGTCCTTGGTGGGATTTGAATCCAGGACCCCAGCACTGTAAGACTACAGTGATAACCACTGAGTCACAGTGCTGCCGAGTGTACAGTGATAACCACTGAGTCACAGTGCTGCCTAGTGTACAGTAATAACCACTGAGTCACAGTGCTGCTGAGTGTACAGTGATAACCACTGAGTCACAGTGCTGCCTAGTGTACAGTGATAACCACTGAGTCACAGTGCTGCCGAGTGTACAGTGATAACCACTGAGTCACAGTGCTGCCTAGTGTACAGTGATAAACACTGAGTCACAGTGCTGCGGAGTGTACAGTGATAACCACTGAGTCACAGTGCTGATTAGTGTACAGTGATAACCACTGAGTCACAGTGCTGATTAGTGTACAGTGATAACCACTGAATCACAGTGCTGATTAGTGTACAGTGATAACCACTGAGTCACAGTGCTGATTAGTGTACAGTGATAACCACTGAATCACAGTGCTGATTAGTGTACAGTGATAACCACTGAGTCACAGTGCTTAGTGTACAGTGATAACCACTGAGTCACAGTGCTTAGTGTACAGTGCTAATGTCCTGTGCTGATGTCATACCCATGTGACAAAAAGGGGCATGGCCTCAGCCAACATAGCTGATATCAGGAAGCAACATTATTTTTCTGTTGGCTGAGGCCTCGCCTCTTCTGGTCACATGGGTATGACATCAGCACAGGTCCTTCTAGCCACTTAATAAAACAATTCTATAATAGAAATAGCATAAATAACAGGGGGAGGAACAACAGGCATGAGGGCGGGAATCACTATGAATACCCACCACAGCGATCAGCAGCTGCCATTCAAAAAGCTGTTCATTTTACAAACTTTACTTGCTTGTGTTTCAAAACTTATACATCCGAGCTGACAACTAAAGGTATGTATAGGTGAAAGAAAAAAGGAAAAAACGATCAGACGTCCATATGGTGAAAAAAAGATTTTTTTATTGACCAGTGCTGAGGTGGACACACAGATAAAATTGCCATTAAAACACCAAGAAGAAACAACCGGCAATGGGAACAGTCACAGAATTAATAGATGCCTGACTTGAATATGCACCAAATGTCTCTGACAGTGTGTACATAGCTGTGTCGTTCTATAAATATGGATTCATAGTGCGCATAACCACATATATTATAAATGTGGGACTACAATATTAGCCTATATAACAAACATTAATGCCAACAGAAGTCAAGCATTCATAATGCGCATGATCACCTATGTTATAGATATAATACTTCAATATTAGCCTATATCACAGACATTGGTGCAGTTAAAGATCAAGCATAAATCACGTGGGAATATGCATACAATCCACTGTGCAATAATAGCAGAGATTCACCACTAAACAGAGTGGAGACAATGTCATAAGTCTCATAAGACAAGTTAGCACACAGCATAAATCCAAAGTGGAAGCGGATAGAATATGAGACACAGAGCGGCGATGCAGCTTACCACGTGTATAACAAATGGAGGTGACCGGCCGGAAGATCCGCCTACCCGACGGCCGTTTCGGCAACCGCCTTCGTCAGGGGGGCCGTTTCTTCTTGGTGTTTTAATGGCAATTTTATCTGTGTCCACCTCAGCACTGGTCAATAAAAAATCTTTTTTTCACCATATGGACGTCTGATCGTTTTTCCTTTTTTCTCTCACCTTTCCATTATGCGATTTGTCCAATATTTATATGTAGTCAACGGTTGCACTATATAGGATATTATCATTAATATTATTGTATGTTTCATGATAAAAATGCAACCTTTTTCCTGTGTGTTCTTTTCGTTTATAACCTAAAGGTATGTATAGAATCAGCCTGATAGTGCCAGTATAGCACTGTATGTATAGAATCAGCCTGATAGCGCCAGTATAGCACTGTATGTATAGACTCAGCCTGATAGCGCCAGTATAGCACTGTATGTATAGAATCAGCCTGATAGCACCAGTATAGCACTGTATGTATAGAATCAGCCTGATAGTGCCAGTATAGCACTGTATGTATAGAATCAGCCTGATAGTGCCAGTATAGCACTGTATGTATAGAATCAGCCTGATAGTGCCAGTATAGCACGGTATGTATAGAATCAGCTTGATAGTGCCAGTATAGCACTGTATGTATAGAATCAGCCTGATAGCGCCAGTATAGCACTGTATGTATAGAATCAGCCTGATAGTGCCAGTATAGCACTGTATGTATAGAATCAGCCTGATAGTGCCAGTATAGCACTGTATGTATAGAATCAGCCTGATAGCGCCAGTATAGCACTGTATGTATAGAATCAGCCTGATAGTGCCAGTATAGCGCTGTATGTATAGAATCAGCCTGATAGCGCCAGTATAGCACTGTATGTATAGAATCAGCCTGATAGCGCCAGTATAGCGCTGTATGTATAGAATCAGCCTGATAGTGCCAGTATAGCACTGTATGTATAGAATCAGCCTGATAGTGCCAGTATAGCACTGTATGTATAGAATCAGCCTGATAGTGCCAGTATAGCACTGTATGTATAGAATCAGCCTGATAGCGCCAGTATAGCACTGTATGTAAAGAATCAGCCTGATAGTGCCAGTATAGCGCTGTATGTATAGAATCAGCCTGATAGTGCCAGTATAGCGCTGTATGTATAGAATCAGCCTGATAGCGCCAGTATAGCACTGTATGTATAGAATCAGCCTGATAGCGCCAGTATAGCGCTGTATGTATAGAATCAGCCTGATCGTGCCAGTATAGCACTGTATGTATAGAATCAGCCTGATAGCGCCAGTATAGCACTGTATGTATAGAATCAGCCTGATAGCGCCAGTATAGCGCTGTATGTATAGAATCAGCCTGATAGCGCCAGTATAGCACTGTATGTATAGAATCAGCCTGATAGCGCCAGTATAGCGCTGTATGTATAGAATCAGCCTGATAGCGCCAGTATAGCACTGTATGTATAGAATCAGCCTGATAGCGCCAGTATAGCACTGTATGTATAGAATCAGCCTGATAGCGCCAGTATAGCGCTGTATGTATAGAATCAGCCTGATAGTGCCAGTATAGCACTGTATGTATAGAAGCAGCCTGATAGCGCCAGTATAGCACTGTATGTATAGAATCAGCCTGATAGCGCCAGTATAGCACTGTATGTATAGAATCAGCCTGATAGTGCCAGTATAGCGCTGTATGTATAGAATCAGCCTGATAGTGCCAGTATAGCACTGTATGTATAGAATCAGCCTGATAGTGCCAGTATAGCACTGTATGTATAGAATCAGCCTGATAGCGCCAGTATAGCACTGTATGTATAGAATCAGCCTGATAGTGCCAGTATAGCACTGTATGTATAGAATCAGCCTGATAGCGCCAGTATAGCACTGTATGTATAGGATCAGCCTGATAGTGCCAGTATAGAACTGTATGTATAGAATCAGCCTGATAGTGCCAGTATAGCACTGTATGTATAGAATCAGCCTGATAGTGCCAGTATAGCACTGTATGTATAGAATCAGCCTGATAGCGCCAGTATAGCACTGTATGTATAGAATCAGCCTGATAGTGCTAGTATAGCACTGTATGTATAGAACCAGCCTGATAGTGCCAGTATAGCGCTGTATGTATAGAATCAGTCTGATAGTGCCAGTATAGCACTGTATGTATAGAATCAGCCTGATAGTGCCAGTATAGCACTGTATGTATAGAATCAGCCTGATAGTGCCAGTATAGCACTGTATGTATAGAATCAGCCTGATAGTGCCAGTATAGCACTGTATGTATAGAATCAGCATGATAGTGTAGTATAGCACTGTATGTATAGAATCAGCCTGATAGTGCCAGTATAGCACTGGCTTTAGGTTATATAGGAAAATCCTGGTGATTGGTGCACTTTAAAGGATCAATATTGACTTTTAGGATTACTACCTCCAATTGGTGGGGTCTCTTCCATACTTCTATGCATACTCAATAAGCCCCTCACAGCGCCCCCTTTGTATGGAGTCTGAATCTGCAGTAAGACCTTCAGCAGAGAACATCATAGACTCTGGGAGATCAGTGGAGGCCGGTCCCCCAGCACCAGCGGATTATCCAAATCCTTCCCGGCCCTGAGCAGCCATACATCTCCCCGCATAGTGCTCCATGTGGCTGCAATGAATCAGTACCACCATATGAGCTGACAATCTAATGTGCGGCTGAGGCTGGAGGAAGATAAAATGACTTTCAGAGGTCACAGAAAGTTGAGTTGTGAAATCTCCTTCTAAATCCTGGAGTTTCATTCCTCTGAACTTTGGCCCCCGGCTCATCCAACACAGAGTGGGCTGGTGGGCTGGGGATCAGTGACAGGAGCAGAGACCCCTCCACACACCCGGGGGCGAGGACTTCACTGATCACAGATAGGGGGGCGAGGACTTCACTGATCACAGATAGGGGGCTCAGAAGAAGCCGAACTCCATCCATATAAGAGAAGCTGCGCAACAAGAGCAAAGAAAAAAGGTTATCCCCCCTAGAAAACCCGAACAGTGTCTGATGGACTTCCCCTTTAAGAAGCATCTCCCCTTATAAAAGGAAAGAAACAAAGTAGCAAAAAACAGATTTATATGTAGAAACCTAAAAGGAAACACAAATGTACCCAGCTTTCCCAGAAACAGATGGGCTGTACGGAAAGTCTAATTTCCATTGGTTAGGTCATGCTGGGGGTTGTAGTGTTCCATATATAGAGTATAATAGAAAAATGCTCTGGGCATGCTGGGTGTTGTAGTGTTCTATGTATAGAGTATAATAGAGTAGTGTTCTGGGCATGCTGGGGGTTGTAGTGTTCTATGTATAGAGTATAATAGAATAGTGCTCTGGGCATGCTGGGGGTTGTAGTGCTCTATGTATAGAGTATAATAGAGTAGTGTTCTGGGCATGCTGGGTGTTGTAGTGTTCTATGTATAGGGTATAATAGAATAGTGCTCTGGGCATGCTGGGGGTTGTAGTGCTCTATGTATAGAGTATAATAGAGTAGTGTTCTGGGCATGCTGGGGGTTGTAGTGTTCTATGTATAGAGTATAATAGAGTAGTGCTCTGGGCATGCTGGGGGTTGTAGTGTTCTATGTATAGAGTATAATAGAACAGTGCTCTGGGCATGCTGGGGGTTGTAGTGTTCTATGTATAGAGTATAATAGAGTAGTGTTCTGGGCATGCTGGGGGTTGTAGTGCTCTATGTATAGGGTATAATAGAGTAGTGCTCTGGGCATGCTGGAGGTTGTAGTGTTCTATGTATAGAGTATAATAGAGTAGTGCTCTGGGCATGCTGGGGGTTGTAGTGTTCTATGTATAGAGTATAATAGAACAGTGCTCTGGGCATGCTGGGGGTTGTAGTGTTCTATGTATAGAGTATAATAGAGTAGTGTTCTGGGCATGCTGGGGGTTGTAGTGCTCTATGTATAGGGTATAATAGAGTAGTGCTCTGGGCATGCTGGAGGTTGTAGTGTTCTATGTATAGAGTATAATAGAACAGTGCTCTGGGCATGCTGGGGGTTGTAGTGTTCTATGTATAGAGTATAATAGAGTAGTGTTCTGGGCATGCTGGGGGTTGTAGTGCTCTATGTATAGGGTATAATAGAGTAGTGCTCTGGGCATGCTGGGGGTTGTAGTGCTCTATATAGAGAGTATAATAGAGTAGTGTTCTGGGCATGCTGGGGGTTGTAGTGTTCTATGTATAGAGTATAATAGAGTAGTGTTCTGGGCATGCTGGGGGTTGTAGTGCTCTATGTATAGAGTATAATAGAGTAGTGCTCTGGGCATGCTGGGGGTTGTAGTGCTCTATATAGAGAGTATAATAGAGTAGTGTTCTGGGCATGCTGGGGGTTGTAGTGTTCTATGTATAGAGTATAATAGAATAGTGCTCTGGGCATGCTGGGGGTTGTAGTGCTCTATATAGAGAGTATAATAGAGTAGTGCTCTGGGCATGCTGGGGGTTGTAGTGTTCTATGTATAGAGTATAATAGAATAGTGCTCTGGGCATGCTGGGGGTTGTAGTGCTCTATGTATAGAGTATAATAGAGTAGTGCTCTGGGCATGCTGGGGGTTGTAGTGTTCTATGTATAGAGTATAATAGAGTAGTGTTCTGGGCATGCTGGGGGTTGTAGTGTTCTATGTATAGAGTATAATAGAATAGTGCTCTGGGCATGCTGGGGGTTGTAGTGCTCTATATAGAGAGTATAATAGAATAGTGCTCTGGGCATGCTGGGGGTTGTAGTGCTCTATGTATAGAGTATAATAGAGTAGTGCTCTGGGCATGCTGGGGGTTGTAGTGCTCTATGTATAGAGTATAATAGAGTAGTGCTCTGGGCATGCTGGGGGTTGTAGTGTTCTATGTATAGAGTATAATAGAATAGTGCTCTGGGCATGCTGGGGGATGTAGTGTTCTATGTATAGAGTATAATAGAGTAGTGCTCTGGGCATGCTGGGGGTTGTAGTGTTCTATGTATAGAGTATAATAGAGAAGTGCTCTGGGCATGCTGGGGGTTGTAGTGTTCTATGTATAGAGTATAATAGAACAGTGCTCTGGGCATGCTGGGGGTTGTAGTGTTCTATGTATAGAGTATAATAGAGTAGTGCTCTGGGCATGCTGGGGGTTGTAGTGCTCTATATAGAGAGTATAATAGAGTAGTGTTCTGGGCATGCTGGGGGTTGTAGTGTTCTATGTATAGAGTATAATAGAATAGTGCTCTGGGCATGCTGGGGGTTGTAGTGCTCTATGTATAGAGTATAATAGAGTAGTGCTCTGGGCATGCTGGGGGTTATAGTGTTCTATGTATAGAGTATAATAGAATAGTGCTCTGGGCATGCTGGGGGTTGTAGTGCTCTATGTATAGGGTATAATAGAGTAGTGCTCTGGGCATGCTGGGGGTTGTAGTGTTCTATGTATAGAGTATAATAGAATAGTGCTCTGGGCATGCTGGGGGTTGTAGTGCTCTATATAGAGAGTATAATAGAGTAGTGTTCTGGGCATGCTGGGGGTTGTAGTGTTCTATGTATAGAGTATAATAGAATAGTGCTCTGGGCATGCTGGGGGTTGTAGTGCTCTATGTATAGAGTATAATAGAGTAGTGCTCTGGGCATGCTGGGGGTTGTAGTGTTCTATGTATAGAGTATAATAGAATAGTGCTCTGGGCATGCTGGGGGTTGTAGTGTTCTATGTATAGAGTATAATAGAGTAGTGCTCTGGGCATGCTGGGGGTTGTAGTGTTCTATGTATAGTGTATAATAGAGTAGTGTTCTGGGCATGCTGGGGGTTGTAGTGTTCTATGTATAGAGTATAATAGATTAGTGCTCTGGGCATGCTGGGGGTTGTAGTGTTCTATGTATAGAGTACAATACAATAGTGCTCTGGGCATGCTGGGGGTTGTAGTGTTCTTTATGTAGAGTATAATAGACTAGTGCTCTGGGCATGCTGGGGGTTGTAGTGCTCTATATAGAGAGTATAATAGAGTAGTGCTCTGGGCATGCTGGGGGTTGTAGTGTTCTATGTATAGAGTATAATAGAATAGTGCTCTGGGCATGCTGGGGGTTGTAGTGCTCTATGTATAGAGTATAATAGAGTAGTGCTCTGGGCATGCTGGGGGTTGTAGTGTTCTATGTATAGAGTATAATAGAGTAGTGTTCTGGGCATGCTGGGGGTTGTAGTGTTCTATGTATAGAGTATAATAGAATAGTGCTCTGGGCATGCTGGGGGTTGTAGTGCTCTATATAGAGAGTATAATAGAATAGTGCTCTGGGCATGCTGGGGGTTGTAGTGCTCTATGTATAGAGTATAATAGAGTAGTGCTCTGGGCATGCTGGGGGTTGTAGTGCTCTATGTATAGAGTATAATAGAGTAGTGCTCTGGGCATGCTGGGGGTTGTAGTGTTCTATGTATAGAGTATAATAGAATAGTGCTCTGGGCATGCTGGGGGATGTAGTGTTCTATGTATAGAGTATAATAGAGTAGTGCTCTGGGCATGCTGGGGGTTGTAGTGTTCTATGTATAGAGTATAATAGAGAAGTGCTCTGGGCATGCTGGGGGTTGTAGTGTTCTATGTATAGAGTATAATAGAACAGTGCTCTGGGCATGCTGGGGGTTGTAGTGTTCTATGTATAGAGTATAATAGAGTAGTGCTCTGGGCATGCTGGGGGTTGTAGTGCTCTATATAGAGAGTATAATAGAGTAGTGTTCTGGGCATGCTGGGGGTTGTAGTGTTCTATGTATAGAGTATAATAGAATAGTGCTCTGGGCATGCTGGGGGTTGTAGTGCTCTATGTATAGAGTATAATAGAGTAGTGCTCTGGGCATGCTGGGGGTTATAGTGTTCTATGTATAGAGTATAATAGAATAGTGCTCTGGGCATGCTGGGGGTTGTAGTGCTCTATGTATAGGGTATAATAGAGTAGTGCTCTGGGCATGCTGGGGGTTGTAGTGTTCTATGTATAGAGTATAATAGAATAGTGCTCTGGGCATGCTGGGGGTTGTAGTGCTCTATATAGAGAGTATAATAGAGTAGTGTTCTGGGCATGCTGGGGGTTGTAGTGTTCTATGTATAGAGTATAATAGAATAGTGCTCTGGGCATGCTGGGGGTTGTAGTGCTCTATGTATAGAGTATAATAGAGTAGTGCTCTGGGCATGCTGGGGGTTGTAGTGTTCTATGTATAGAGTATAATAGAATAGTGCTCTGGGCATGCTGGGGGTTGTAGTGTTCTATGTATAGAGTATAATAGAGTAGTGCTCTGGGCATGCTGGGGGTTGTAGTGTTCTATGTATAGTGTATAATAGAGTAGTGTTCTGGGCATGCTGGGGGTTGTAGTGTTCTATGTATAGAGTATAATAGATTAGTGCTCTGGGCATGCTGGGGGTTGTAGTGTTCTATGTATAGAGTACAATACAATAGTGCTCTGGGCATGCTGGGGGTTGTAGTGTTCTTTATGTAGAGTATAATAGACTAGTGCTCTGGGCATGCTGGAGGTTGTAGTGTTCTATGTATAGTGTATAACAGACTGGTTTTACAGTCCGGTCCAGTTTTGGGGTCGTGCCGTGTGTTTTGTGGACGCAGAATAATAGAATTCTCCTGTACTATTATTTATATTGGCTTTTGTGATTCCCCGGCTGCAGATTTAGTGTCTGGGAATTCGTCCTGTATAATATACTTAACCACAGACCAGCGCTGGCAGCTGTCACCACGAAACCATGAAACCCGGATTACAGCCCTCACCACCACAGACACACACTGCACAGTGCCAATCCAGAGAGAAATATTAATCATCGCAGAATTCAGAATGTGGCATCAAGGAAAGGACGGGGTTAACCCGATGGGAACCCATTCTAGAATGTATCAATGAACGGAACACTCGTTGCTTCATTTATGACTCCCATTAACTGGTGCCACATACCCCTCATTACACCCACAGGGACTCCCTGACAGGTGACCCCCGATTTGATCTACCCGACCTCTGTGGGCAGACAGTCCACTAAATATAACCTGATAAAATGAGAACTGCATTAAGAACTGTGCTGGCTTCAGAGCTGAAATCTCTGTTCTCCTTCATATTCAGATTTTTCTTCCATTACTAGTGTAATTGTGTTTTCTCCAGACTTTGTATGGTAATTGGATGTCTGTTATAGCTGTTGGAGATGACAAACTTACTGACTGTTTCCTGCAGAATGCTGCAGGAAACAGTCAGCAAGTCAGCAATACTGTTGCTTCTCTCGGTATTTGTTAATACTATCATAAATGCTTAATATTATTTTTTTTTTATCACTTTGCAGGTAAAGAAACTTCTCTAACGCCAAACAGTGAACCCCCAGGAATGGACAGTGGATACCTGAATAAGGAAGGGTCAGGGAAGGGCTCCCAGGATCGAGGAAGCGGTGATTTGCCTATGGATAAAGCCGAATCTGAGAGCAACAAAGGAAAAAAGAGGAGGAACAGGACCACGTTTACAAGTTACCAGCTGGAGGAGCTGGAGAAAGTCTTCCAGAAGACGCACTATCCAGATGTTTACGCCCGGGAACAGCTGGCCATGAGGACTGACCTGACAGAGGCCCGAGTGCAGGTACAGCAATATCTGTGCAGGGCCGAGCACGTGCCCATGGCGGTCCCCTTTATAGTGGTGCGCCAGAATGAGAGATCTGCCACTATTACTTCACACACATCTTCCTTACAGCAAGGAATGGGGAAAATTTAGGAAATTTCCGCACCATATTTGTTTTTAAATATTCAGCGTTCTTTTAACAAATGTTGCATAGATCGATAGTACAGGAGAAAATAAGAAACTTTGTAAAAGTTCTGGTCAAGTGTTTGGACACCCCTGTTTCTGCAGTGGATTTCCTTGTTCTTATTGGAATGTGCACATTGTAGATTCAGTCTGAAGGCAGCAAAACATATAAACACAAGTAGTAAAGCGACAATAAGCATGATACAAACCATTTATATGTTACTCTTCAGACTCCTAATATATGCCCCTTTTACTCTGATGACAGCTTTATACCCTTTTGGCATTCTCTCACACCGCTCAATCAGGTCATCACTTGGAATGGCTTTCGATAAGCAAGTTAACTTGTCAGTAGTTCATGTATGGAATCACTGGCCTTGAGAAATTATTTACAACCATGAGTTGCTGCTACATAGTTGCCTATAGTGCCGAGTCCTATTCCAAAATTGTTCTAAGCGAATATGGCAAGAATCACTCAACTAAGTAAAGAGAACTGACAGTCCTTCATTACTTTAAGGCAGGTAGGTCAGTTATTCTAGAAAAGTGTTAGAACATTGAAGTCATTGGAAATACCCAGTAAAGGAAGACTATGAATTACCACTGCTGCAGAGGATAAGTTCATCAGAGTTACTAACTTTTGACACTGAAAATTCACAGCACTCATAAATGATGCACAGATGTCAAATAGCAGATACTTCCTAACATCAACTGTCCTGAGGAGGCTATGAGAAGTGGCCTTTATGGTTGAATTGTGGCAAATACTCCTCTACTGGTGACCGCAAACCAGAAGAAAAAGGTTTGGGCAAAAAACCTCAAGGACAGGACATTAGATCAGTGGAAACCTGTACTTTGATCTGATGAGTCAGAATTAGAGAATTTTAGTACCATGTCTTGTGAGACACAGAAAAGGTGATTGCATTCTGGTGCCCACCATGAAGCACTGAGGGGAGGTGTGATGATGTGGGGGGCTTTGTTGGTGACACTGTTGGTAATTTATTACAAATTCAAGGCACACTGACCCAGCATGGTGACCAGTCTTTTGCAATTACATGTCATCCCATCTGGTTTGCACACAGTGAGATCATCACTTGTGTTCTAAATGGACAATAACCCAGAACACCTGGAGTTTATATAAGGACTATGTGACCAAGGAGGAGAAGGTTGGAGGCTGCTCAGAGGACATGGCCTCCACAATCACCCAACCCCATCCCAAATGAGATGGCGTGGGATGAGTTGGAGTGAAGGTAAAGGAGCCGAAAAGTGCTCAACACTTCTGCAACTTGATTCAAGACGGTTGGAAGCCATTCCAGGTTGTTGACATGGGGAAGCTGCTGGAGAGAGAATGCCAAGGAGATGGAAAGCTAAATCTACAATGTACACATTCCAGTAAGAACAAGGAAACCACTGCAAAAACAGGGGTGTTCAAACTTTTGACTGGCACTGTATTTTATTGTCAAAACATTTTTCTTTCTCAACTTATGAGCCACTTCTACCCTATCTTAAAAAAATGCTAAAACCTGTCCTCGTCAAGGCAGTTCATAGAGGCCAGATCACTGAGGAATCAGGTTACAACTGCCTATTAAGGTTTATGGAAAGCGTAGGGGGAGATGGAGCAGAGTGAGATAGAAGTAAAGACACCCACAGAGCAGTGCCGCTGCATCCTAGAAAGTGCAGAGCTGGAGTCACATCCACACAGCTCAAAACTCATGTATCATGTCTTAAATTCTGCTTCTGAACATATGCTACATAGCGACTGGAGAGCAGGAATCCATCCTGTCTGTGTGTGCTGTGTATGGGAGACAGCATAGGAGGGAGTCTCCACCTACCAGCTCAGAGACAACCGAAAATTAGAAATGGAACCTGCAGAGGAGAAAAGTGATGAAAATGAAGCATTCAAGTCAAGAAATAGTGTACACACATGGGAGCTTATTCCGAAAAGTCTCCTGAAGCTCAATACTAACAGTGTACAGGGTGCTCCCTCTAGTGGTGGCTGCAGGAAGGGGACATTTTAAAATGTAAGTAGAGGGTTTTGAGCTGCAAATCAGAAATTTAAAAGCCAGACCCCCTATAAAGATATATTATGTAAATAATCCCTGCAGGATGTTGCACATTCACTTAAAGGGGTACTCCCATATCACTAGCATATGCCTTCATTTTATGGTTGGTGGAGTCTGATCTCTGAGAATAAGCACAAATCCTGAGACTGATGAATTTGCAGTTTTGGTCATTCGTCTACAGGGAATCTCGGCCGACCATATTCACTGTGAGTGGCAGCTCCATATATTGCAGTATATTTACTTGCACTGATACATTGTATCAAACTATCAGGATATTAGAGAGACCAGCGCTGCTAACTCTCAGCTCTCACTATTGCTGTTGGCTATTAACTCTCACTATTGCTCGGCTGAGATTTTGCTACAGTGGTCTGAGAACCGAAGAGTCTAAACATTGATAGTTTGATACAATGTAATTGATACAATGTATCAGAATATAAGAGAGAGCAGAGCTGTTAACTCACAGAGAATTGTACAGATACAATTGTAACAAACCCTCAGCTGTGAGTGTCTCTAAGGGGTATGTGACGGCATATCGCTGGGACCCCCACAGATCCTGAGAAGGGACTGCAGGGCAGAATCAGGGCTGTGGTCCCTTTAATCTCCGGATCTGTGAGGGTCCTAGCGATTTGTTGTCACATACCCCTTAGCGACTTTCACAGCTGAGGGTTTGTTACAATTGTATCTGTACAATCCTCTGTGAGTTAATAACTCAATAGCTCTGATCTCTTTTATATTCTGATAGTTTGATACAATGTATTTGATACAATCATATCTGTACAATCCTCTGTGAGTTAATAGCACTGTTCTCTCTTATATTCTCATAGTTTGATACAATGTGTTTGATACAACCATATTTGTACAATCCTCTGTAAGTTAACAGCATTGTATCAAACTATCAGAATATAAGAGAGAACAATGTATTTGATACAATCATATCTGTACAATCCTCTGAGTTAACAACATTAATCTTATATTTTGATAGTTTGATACAATGTGTTTGATACAATCATATCTGTACAATCCTTTGTGAGTTAATAGCACTGTTCCCTATTATATCCTGATATATTGATACAATGTGTTTGATACAATTGTATCTGTACAATCCTTTGTGAGTTAACAGCTCTGCCCTCTCCTATATTTTGATAGTTTGATACAATCATATCTGTACAATCTTCTGTGAGTTAACTGCTCTGTTCTCTCTTATATTTTGATAGTTTGATACAATGTGTTTGATACAACCATATCTGTACAATCCTCTGAGATAACAACATTGTTCTCTCTTATATTTTCATAGTTTTATACAATGTGTTTGATACAATCATATCTGTACAATCCTCTGTGAGTTAACAGCTCTGCTCTTCTTATATTCTGATAGTTTGATACAATGTATCAGTGCAAGTAAACATTGTTTAGACTCTTTGGTTCTGAGACCATATACCATTGTAGCAAAATCTCAGCTGAGCAATACCGTATTAGGCTAGTTTCACACTTGCGTTGGTTTGAATCCGCTGGGTCCGTTGCTGCGTCGTTTTGACGCATCCGTTATTTTTGTGGTGTCAACGGATGCAACGGTTCCGTTATTTCACAGGAATCCGTTAGCTGATTCCTGTGAAATAACGGACCGTTGCATCCGTTTGGCATCCGTTAGGCGTCCGTCTAACGGAATCCGTCAGCTCTGTTTTATTTCTTTTTTCATTTTTTTTTCATTGTGGGCATGCTCAGTATAAATTAGCGGAATCCAGCAGCGGATTCCATTGTTAAGCACTTAGCAACGGAATCCGCTACCATAGGGAACCATTATAAATTTTAACTGAACCAACGGAATCCGTTGGTTGGCGTCATTTTGACACAAGCATTTAACGTTACATTCTGCGTTGCTTCCGCTTGGCGGAAGCAACGGAGCATCGGCCAACGGAAGCAACGCAGGTACTTTTGGCACAATCCGTCATCAATGCAAGTCTATGGGATCCGTTAACGGATTCCGTTGTTTCCCAAGACAGCGGATTGCGCCAAAAAAAAACCAACGCAAGTGTGAAAGTACCCTTAGTCTATATGGGTTTTCAGTTTTGCAGATCAACAAGATGTTCCGCAGCAGCTTGGACAATGTATCATTCATGTATAAATTGCTACAGAAAAGGGAACGCTAATTCATTCAGCTTCTGCGTTCTCTAGGAAAGGAGGTTCCGCAGCAGTTCTGTATAATGACTTATTCTATGCCCTTCGTAAGACGCTGTATTCATGGTCAGTGTGACGGCATGCTGTGACTTGTAGTTCCCCAGCATCTAATCCTCTATTACCGCTGTATGCGATTCATAATTCTACATCTGCTGATTGCGATCTATCCCTTCCCCCTCTTATCCATGGGGGGTGGTGTTAGGGAAAAACGACAGGCTACAGGAAATTAAAGACGTAATGAAAACAAGCACAAGTTATCTGAGCCTCTCATCCCAAGCTGTTTTCCCAGGACACAATGCTGACAGTGTGCTCTGAGATTCCCCCCAAATAAAGAGGCCGCCGGGGGTCCGGGGTGTCATCTGTAATATCACCATCTAATATAAATCCTAATATTCCAGCCTGATGTTCACCCCGCGTCTGACCTCACGCGGATCCCCGGCCTATTTATAAGATGACCCCCGGGGGCCACCGTTCTGCGATGATGAGATCTAGAATGTTTAATATTCACAACAGCAATAAAAGTCTCCTTAAAGGGAAGAAGCCATAAATCTGCCCTAATTACTTATAAGTATGTGGTCGTCCCATCAGATGCATCTCAGCATCACCCCATAGATTCATGACACTGCACTGCACCCCCCGACCTGACAGAAGGGGGGCGACGTAGAGTCACGGCGAAGATTCCCCTGTCCTGGGGCCAAAGTTAGGAAATTACATAAAGGAAGTTTGCTGATTCTGGTTTAATAAGACTCCCTATCACGTTAATTTCTGCTTGCTGTCAGTGAATAAAAACCTTCCTGTTTTCTTTCTGATTTCATTCTCACAGCTTGTTAAGGTTTTCCTTCTATCAGGTCTAAGCAGCCGGATACATTTTACCTGCACTGATACATTGTAACAAACTGTCTGCACAGGAGAGACATTTGTGCTGCTGATTTAGAGGATTGTTTATATTAATAAATTGTAATCACAGAATGGAGTAAACCAGTGTGATATGGATTTAGAGGCTGTGGGTTTATAAAAAAATGTATCTATTCACTGACAGCAAGCAGAAATAATAAGAACTTCATACACAGATTATTTTTATTTCCCTTTTATGAATATTATTATGTCCCTCCAGGTGAGGAAGACCCTCCAAGCCCCTGATTCTGATTGGGCAATTCTTGAGCAACATGGATAAATAGTGTTGGTGCTGCAGGATAGCAGAGATGGGAGTGAAGTGTGGAAGATGCAGCAAAGTGTGGAAGAGATGCCAAACTAGCATAGCAGAGCTGGGACAGCAGTGACCTATGTAGCAGAGCTGGAAGAGCAATGACCTATGTAGCAGAGCTAGAAGAGCAATGACGTATGGAGCAGAGCTGGCTTAGCAATGACCTGTGTAGCAGAGCTAGAAGAGCATTGATGTATGCAGCAGAGCTGGTTTAGCCAAGACCTATGTAGCAGAGCTGGAAGAGCAATGACCTATGTAGCAGAGCTGGAACAGCAATGTCCCATGTAGTCGAGCTGGAAGAACAATGACCTATGTAGCAGAGCTGGAAGAGCAATGACCTATGTAGCAAAGCTGGAACAGCAGTGACCTATGTAGCAGAGCCGAGACAGCAATGATCTATGTAGCAGAGCTGAGGCAGCAATGACCTATGTAGCAGAGCTGGGACAGCAATGACCCATGTAGCAGAGTTAGCACAGCAATGACCTATGTAGCAGAGCTAGAAGAGCAATGACGTATGCAGCAGAGCTGGCTTAGCAATGACCTATGTAGCAGAACTGGAAGAGCAATGACCTATGTAGCAGAACTGGAAGAGCAATGACCTATGTAGCAGAGCTGGAACAGCAATGTCCCATGTAGTCGAGTTGGAAGAGCAATGACCTATGTAGCAGAGTTGGAACAGCAGTGACCTATGTAGCAGAGCTGGAACAGCAGTGACCTATGTAGCAGAGTCAAGACAGCAATGATCTATGTACCAGAGCTGAGGCAGCAATGACCTATGTAGCAGAGCTGGGACAGCAATGACCCAAGTAGCAGAGTTGGAAGAGCAATGACATATGCAGCAGAGCTGGTTTAGCAATGACCTATGTAGCAGAGCTGCAAGAGCAGAGCTAGGACACTAGTGACATATTTAGCAGAGCTAGGACAGCAATGACTTATGTAGCAAATCTGGGACGGCAATGACCCATGTAGCAGAGCTGGAACAACAATGACCTATGTAGCAGAGCTGGAACAGCAGTGACCTATGTAGCAGAGTCAAGACAGCAATGATCTATGTAGCAGAGCTGAGGCAGCAATGACCTATGTAGCAGAGCTGGAAGAGCAATGACCTATGTAGCAGAGCTGGAACAGCAATGTCCCATGTAGCCGAGTTGGAAGAGCAATGACCTATGTAGCAGAGCTGGAACAGCAATGTCCCATGTAGCCGAGTTGGAAGAGCAATGACCTATGTAGCAGAGCTGGAACAGCAGTGACCTATGTAGCAGAGCCGAGACAGCAATGATCTATGTAGGAGAGCTGAGGCAGCAATGACCTATGTAGCAGAGCTGGGACAGCAATGACCCATCTAGCAGAGTTGGAAGAGCAATGACATATGCAGCAGAGCTGGTTTAGTAATGACCTATCTAGCAGAGCTGCAAGAGCAGAGCTAGGACACTAGTGACATATGTAGCAAAGCTGGGATGGCAATGACCCATGTAGCAGAGGTGGGACAGCAATGACCCATGTAGCAGAGCTGGAAAAGCAATAACCTATGTAGCAGAGCTGGAACAGCAGTGACCTATGTAGCAGAGCTAGGACAGTAGTAACCTATGTAGCAGAGCTGGGACAGTAATGACTTATGTAGCAAAGCTGGGATGGCAATGACCCATGTAGCAGAGGTGAGACAGCAATGACCTATGTAGCAGAGCTGGAACAGCAGTGACCTATGTAGCAGAGCTAGGACAGTAGTGACCTATGTAGCAGAGCTGGGACAGCAATGACTTATGTAGCAAAGCTGGGATGGCAATAACCTATGTAGCAGAGCTGAGACAGCAATGATCTATGTAGCAATGTTGGGCAGCATTGACCTATGCAGCAGAGCTGGTTTAGCAATGACCTATGTAGCAGAACTGGAACAACGCTGATTAGAATACAGAGCTGTAGTTGTAGCATCGGTGCCTGATGTAGCAGGGCTGGGACAGTGATGACTGGAATAGCAGAATTATAGCTACAAAGTGGAACTGATGCAGCAATGTGTGCAAAATACATGAATAGTCAGACATCCTGCAGCCTGGAAGGATTATGTAATTGGTTACTGCAGTTGAGGCTGCTTTACACGCTACAATTTCATGTGCGATCTCGCATGCGGTGACACGCCCGGGTGGTATATTCGATCTGCAGAGATCGTACATAGGTGGTGTCTGAGCCGTCACACGTGCATATTCTACACGATGCCACATCCATCAATATCTCGTTAGATCTCGGAGATCGTGTTTACGATGACACCAGCAGATTACTCCCCTTTTCCGGGAATGAAAGCGGCGTAGCTTCGCACATAGTTTACACCCTTGCGTGCGTGAAGTCTCGCCCTACCCACGCACATACGTCCTTAATTTCTTGATTTCTGTTCACCTGATCTTTGCGTTTGGACGTCTTGACTATAAAAGGAAGGCTTCATCTGCGGCAGACGCCGGTCACGCACGTGCGCTCTGCGGTCTTGGTTCCTGTGCTGATTTCATTTTTGTGTTTGCGTTTTTTAAGGTAATTTTTTTGTTTTTTTCGTTACACAGTTGGTAACACCAATCATAGCGGTGGGCGTGAGGCATGGCGTGGAGAGACACGCCCGCGTCGCATATGACGTACATAAGAACGTTGAGGCTCGTCGTTGGTCGGGTGTCACACGTTATAATATACCGGTTCCGTTCAACAAGACGAACAATATTTAGAAAATGAACGATGTGTATGCGATCAACATTTTTGCGAACAATTTGGGTCGCACGTAGGTGTCACACACAACTACAACACTAACGATGTGCGTCACTTACGACGTGACCGCGCCGACACCTCGTAAGATATATTGTAACGTGTAATGCCCGCTTTACCCTATGCTCAGGAAAGGAGAGGTATAGCTTGAAAATCCCTTTATTATCCTAGAAAGGTACAACAATAATCCTAAGGGGTTTTTCATAGTCAGTGTTCACATTGACAGTTCTGACCAGCAGCATAGCGGCACCACTGATCTACACTGCGCGCGGCATAGTGGCACCACTGATCTACACTGCGTGCGGCATAGCGGCACCACTGATCTACACTGCGTGCGGCATAGCGGCACCACTGATCTACACTGCGTGCGGCATAGTGGCACCACTGATCTACACTGCGCGCGGCATAGTGGCACCACTGATCTACACTGCGCGCGGCATAGTGGCACCACTGATCTACACTGCGCGCGGCATAGTGGCACCACTGATCTACACTGCGTGCGGCATAGCGGCACCACTGATCTACACTGCGTGCGGCATAGCGGCACCACTGATCTACACTGCGTGCGGCATAGTGGCACCACTGATCTACACTGCGCGCGGCATAGTGGCACCACTGATCTACACTGCGCGCGGCATAGCGGCACCACTGATCTACACTGCGCGCGGCATAGTGGCACCACTGATCTACACTGCGCGCGGCATAGTGGCACCACTGATCTACACTGCGCGCGGCATAGTGGCACCACTGATCTACACTGCGCGCGGAACAGTGGCACCACTGATCTACACTGCGCGCGGCATAGTGGCACCACTGATTTACACTGCGCGCGGCATAGCGGCACCACTGATCTACACTGCGCGCGGCATAGTGGCACCACTGATCTACACTGCGCGCGGCATAGTGGCACCACTGATCTACACTGCGCGCGGCATAGTGGCACCACTGATCTACACTGCGCGCGGCATAGTGGCACCACTGATCTACACTGCGCGCGGCATAGTGGCACCACTGATCTACACTGCCCGCGGCATAGTGGCACCACTGATCTACACTGCGCGCGGCATAGTGGCACCACTGATCTACACTGCCCGCGGCATAGTGGCACCACTGATCTACACTGCGCGCGGAATAGTGGCACCACTGATCTACACTGCACGCGGCATAGCGGCACCACTGATCTACACTGCGCGCGGCATAGCGGCACCACTGATCTACACTGCGCGCGGCATAGCAGCACCACTGATCTACACTGCGTGCGGCATAGCGGCACCACTGATCTACACTGCGCGCGGCATAGTGGCACCACTGATCTACACTGCCCGCGGCATAGTGGCACCACTGATCTACACTGCGCGCGGCATAGTGGCACCACTGATCTACACTGCGCGCGGAATAGTGGCACCACTGATCTACACTGCACGCGGCATAGCGGCACCACTGATCTACACTGCGCGCGGCATAGCGGCACCACTGATCTACACTGCGCGCGGCATAGCAGCACCACTGATCTACACTGCGTGCGGCATAGCGGCACCACTGATCTACACTGCGCGCGGCATAGTGGCACCACTGATCTACACTGCCCGCGGCATAGTGGCACCACTGATCTACACTGCGCGCGGCATAGTGGCACCACTGATCTACACTGCGCGCGGAATAGTGGCACCACTGATCTACACTGCACGCGGCATAGCGGCACCACTGATCTACACTGCGCGCGGCATAGCGGCACCACTGATCTACACTGCGCGCGGCATAGCAGCACCACTGATCTACACTGCGTGCGGCATAGTGGCACCACTGATCTACACTACGCGCTCTCTGATGCTGGAAACATGGACCACTTTGGTTCTGCAGGATCCGAGCAGCGCCAGGGGGCTCAAGCTCTGTAGCAAAGAGCTGCGGTGCTTGCCTAGGACATCGGCCACCTCTGGCGCTGTGCGGAGGTGGCCAGTAACCTAAGCAACAAGCACTGCACAATAGAATTAAGAATCTTGAGGTCATTGAGGATTTTAATTAGAGTTAAATTGCAAAAGTTGTTTGTTTATACAAGAACTTTGCAATGTTACTATTTAACAATCAGGACACTTTTATATGTAAAATTCTTTATATGCAGAAAATTGATTCCAAGGGCCAGTACCCTATTTAAAAGGCCAGTACCCTATTTAAAGGGCCAGTACCCTATTTAAAGGGGCTGTACACTATTTAAAGGGGCAGTACACGATTTAAAGGGGCAGTACACAGAAGGACAAGCTATTGTCAACCTCCCCCTCCTAACATTGGAAGATTACTTTCTTTATTAAAAGGGGACTCTGAACCCCCATATTGCCAACATACCGACTCCTTTGCTAGGCGTGATGCCTGTCATTGATCTGACACCCCTAGGCCCTACTAATCCGTATTCATCCACCATGGCAAATGGGAAGCAGAGGCCGGGAAGACCCTCCTGGTATCTGACACCATGAGCTGTCCTTATACCTTGCATCTGATTGATGACTATCCCCCCCCCATCATATGCTGAGAGGTCTCCACAGACCAACGTCATGCAGCGCAATGTAGGAGCATGATTCTGCGCTGCCATAGGTGATGAATAGAGCTAATGCTACACTTATACTATGAACTTGAACATGTATAGAGAATTAATCCTCTGCCCAGGCTGCATTTGGTGATTTTATCCAAATGTTCTACCAATTTCTGGGTGATCACTATATCTGCCATGGCAGCTTTGCTCCATTGAAGTGAATGGTGCAGAACTGCAATACCACACACAACCTGTACAACAGGGGTGGCGCTGTTTGTGGACGAAGGTAGCCATGTTTTTCTAATCCTGTTGTCACCTAGCTTACCTAGGAATGTTGAAGAATTGTCTTTTATGCAGCACGTAGCCGAGCAGTTATCGCTCCACCATATGGGAAACACTGATACATTTATCATTGAGCTCTGAACATTGTAACATTCATCACCCGAAATATGCTGACGTTACATTGCATGGCCAGAACGTGAGCGCACCCTGACATCAAAGGGGGAAAGTAAAAAAATCTGCTCCTGGGGCAAAACGCAAAATGTTTGCTCTATAGTGATACATTAATCCATCCATAGATATGCGCAACATTCTATTTGTAAATACAATTATTGTTTATTGCAAAGTTCTGCAACATTCTAATAGTCTTTGGGTCAGATTCATTATTTGTGTTTTTGCAAAGTCCCTTTTTCTTTTTTTGTCTTGTGGTTTCTTAGACAATTCAAAATCCTCTTTATTTTTTTTTTTTCTTTGAAACTTTATTAGCGCAAAAAGGCATGTATATGCCTCAAAAGTAACAATAAGTTTGCACAAAAAATAAGCAATACATAGAACCTTATCAGAAGAGGCGCAGGGGTACAGTTAGGCGATGTGCGCACGCTGAGTATTTGGTGCAGAAATTTTCTGCATCTTCTCGCAGAAAAAACGCATCAAAAAACGAGGTGCGTTTTTGCCACATTTTGGCGCTTTTTTTTGGAGCGTTTTTTCCATGCATTTTTTTTTATTAGGAAGTCAATTGATGGAAGGGCTGAAAAATGCAGGGAAAAACGCACCAAGCACTGACATGGATGAATTTTGGGGTCCAGTACAATCAAGACAAAACAGAGAAAGGAGGAAACACTGGCACAATTCAGCGAGCTAGCCGCTCAATCTTCCTATTTCAGGTTTATACATGCATTATATGGGTTGTAAAATTCCTTGCATTCTGGCCATGGTGCTCATTCCAAAAGACAACAATCCATACAGTCCATGTGAAAAGAGACGGAAGGCACTCACCAAATATGCGGTAAAAAAAAGCTGTTTTATTCGACCATCAGGTCAGGGGGAAAGGCGTGAGGGAGGTGGGAACACACAATCTGTCGGACGACGGCCGTTTCGCGTTGAAAAAGACGCGAAACGGCCGTCGTCTGACGGATTGTGTGTTCCCACCTCCTTCACGCCTTTCCCCCTGACCTGATGGTCGAATAAAACAGCGTTTTTTACCGCATATTTGGTGAGTGCCTTCCGTCTCTTTTCACATGAACTGAATTTTGGGGTCCAGTCTGATATTTAAAGAAATTTTTTAGTCTTTTCTGAGGTCTTTTATGCATTTTTGGGTTGGATGGAGCGCTGAAACCCCTCATCCTTTACCTGTGCCTCAGGTTATGGTTGTGTAGTAACATATGTATTGTCAGTGCTTCAATAGCGGCTTACTAAGCTTTCTATCATTTTCTAGGTGTGGTTCCAGAACCGAAGGGCGAAGTGGAGAAAAAGGGAGAGGTTTGGCCAAATGCAGCAAGTGCGAACTCACTTCTCCTCAGCCTATGAGCTGCCATTATTGACACGAGCTGAGAACTATGCCCAGGTAAGGTGCACCTACCCACTGACCCATGAACATGAATGTCAGACATACATCACTGAGGGGGAGTTAAGGAACAGCTGATCACTGAGCCAGAGACAGAAGTTACTGAAAGTCAACATTTGTTCATAAAGTGCAGGAAATAAACACTAACTAAGCAGATATATTATTTAGCAGTTACTTACCCACTGAGCCAGATATAGAAACATACTGAAATCAAAATGTAAAGAGGTATTTCATATATACAGTGCACGTGTGTGTGTTTTGTGTATGTGTGTGATATATATATATATATATATATATATATATATATATACAGTTAGGTCCAGAAGTATTTGGACAGTGACACAATTTTGGCGAGTTGGGTTCTGCATGCCACCACATTGGATTTGAAATGAAACCTCTACAACAGAATTCAAGTGCAGATTGTAACGTTTAATTTGAAGGTTTGAACAAAAATATCTGATAGAAATTGTAGGAATTGTCACATTTCTTTACAAACACTCCACATTTTAGGAGGTCAAAAGTAATTGGACAAATAAACCAAACCCAAACAAAATATTTTTATTTTCAATATTTTGTTGCGAATCCTTTGGAGGCAATCACTGCCTTAAGTCTGGAACCCATGGACATCACCAAACGCTGGGATTCCTCCTTCTTAATGCTTTGCCAGGCCTTTACAGCCGCAGCCTTCAGGTCTTGCTTGTTTGTGGGTCTTTCCGTCTTAAGTCTGGATTTGAGCAAGTGAAATGCATGCTCAATTGGGTTAAGATCTGGTGATTGACTTGGCCATTGCAGAAGGTTCCACTTTTTTGCACTCATGAACTCCTGGGTAGCTTTGGCTGTATGCTTGGGGTCATTGTCCATCTGTACTATGAAGCGCCGTCCGATCAACTTTGTGGCATTTGGCTGAATCTGGGCTGAAAGTATATCCCGGTACACTTCAGAATTCATCCGGCTACTCTTGTCTGCTGTTATGTCATCAATAAACACAAGTGACCCAGTGCAATTGAAAGCCATGCATGCCCATGCCATCACGTTGCCTCCACCATGTTTTACAGAGGATGTGGTGTGCCTTGGATCATGTGCCGTTCCCTTTCTTCTCCAAACTTTTTTCTTCCCATCATTCTGGTACAGGTTGATCTTTGTCTCATCTGTCCATAGAATACTTTTCCAGAACTGAGCTGGCTTCATGAGGTGTTTTTCAGCAAATTTAACTCTGGCCTGTCTATTTTTGGAATTGATGAATGGTTTGCATCTAGATGTGAACCCTTTGTATTTACTTTCATGGAGCCTTCTCTTTACTGTTGACTTAGAGACAGATACACCTACTTCACTGAGAGTGTTCTGGACTTCAGTTAATGTTGTGAATGGGTTCTTCTTCACCAAAAAAAGTATGCGGCGATCATCCACCACTGTTGTCATCCGTGGACGCCCAGGCCTTTTTGAGTTCCCAAGCTCACCAGTCAATTCCTTTTTTCTCAGAATGTACCCGACTGTTGATTTTGCTACTCCAAGCATGTCTGCTATCTCTCTGATGGATTTTTTCTTTTTTTTCAGCCTCAGGATGTTCTACTTCACCTCAATTGATAGTTCCTTAGACCGCATGTTGTCTGGTCACAGCAACAGCTTCCAAATGCAAAACCACACACCTGTAATCAACCCCAGACCTTTTAACTACTTCATTGATTACAGGTTAACGAGGGAGACGCCTTCAGAGTTAATTGCAGTCCTTAGAGTCCCTTGTCCAATTACTTTTTGTCCCTTTAAAAAGAGGAGGCTATGCATTACAGAGCTATGATTCCTAAACCCTTTCTCCAATTTGGATGTGAAAACTCTCATATTGCAGCTGGGAGTGTGCACTTTCAGCCCATATTATATATATAATTGTATTTCTGAACATGTTTTTGTAAACAGCTAAAATAACAAAACTTGTGTCACTGTCCAAATATTTCTGGACCTAACTGTATATATACTGATCACAGATCTAGATATATGGACAGCATGAAGTCAACTTCCTCACTGAGCCAGGTGCTTAGTTAACAAAGAATATATTTATATGATGTGAAGATGAACAAGTATAATCTAACCAACAGCTGCCTACTGATCCAGGTACACAGACATATATAGGACTGTATGGTGGCCCAGTGGTTAGCACTGTAGTATTGTGGTGGTCCAGTGGTTAGCACTGCAGTCTTGTGGTAGCCCAGTGGTTAGCACTGCAGTCTTGTGGTGGCCCAGTGATTAGCACTGCAGTCTTGTGGTGGCCCAGTGGTTAGCACTGCAGTCTTGTGGTGGCCCAGTGGTTAGCACTGCAGTCTTGTGGTGGCCCAGTGGTTAGCACTGCAGTCTTGTGGTGGCCCAGTGGTTAGCACTGCAGTCTTGCAGCGCTAGGGTTCTGGGTTCAAATCCTATCAAGGACACCATCTACAAAGAGTTTTTCTGTTCTCCCCGTGTTTTCATGGGTTTCCTGGCACACTCCAAAGACATAATGATGGGGAATTTAGGTTGTGAGTCCCAATGGGGACAGAGATGATCACAATACTGTATAGGAGCATGTCACAAGCGTATGAGATAAGCTGCATGAAAATTTAAATCATCAAATGCTCACTGAGCCAGTTGTATAGACTTTATGAAAAATTAATACATGAGGGTTCAAGGCTGAAGAAATGTAGCATGTAACCAAGCTCATCATCATCATCATCATCAGTGCCTACTGAGCCAGTCAGTGAAATTAGTTCATAGCTGAAGGGGACAAATGTCTTTCTATGTGGCAGAGGAGAACCAAACATATAAATAATTGCATTGGGGCTGAAGAGATTCATGTTACATCTCTTTGCGCCTCCTTTACGGACAATGCAAAACCGGTCCACTTTCTCACTGAGCCAGGTACAGCATCCTACTGATGGGCACAGTCTGTGCTTGCAGCCATCTGCACTGGGCAGATGGAGGGTCTGGGAGACGGATGGGCAGGGTGACAGCCTCCTGACACTTCGGACTTCCTGCCATTTTGCATTTCATCAGTTTGCAGAGACCAGGGGGAGAGGGATGAGCACCGGGCGGAGAGGTCAAATGTTTGATGAGCAGGAGAGGGGCAGGAGACTGCTGGAATCCAGCTCTCCCCGCCACATCTGGAGGCTCCTCTGCTGCATTCCTTCCCACATTACTCCCCTGCCCTTGCTCCTTGGGGAAGGTTTGAGGGGGGTGATGAAATATGAACCGTCGTTACAGTGGACATAGGGGGCATCTGCGCTGCAGTGATATAAGGATACCCACTGTACAGCGCTGTGGAATATGTTGGCGCTATATATAATCAGTGGGAAATAAATGATACTTGCATAGAATATCAATAACCTTTATAAACAACAAATTGGAATATGATCAGACGTGGAGAAGCGAAGACTCCTAAATATCACACGTTACGTGGTACCAGCGCCTAGGGGCGATCCACATGTGGCGTTGTACTGAGCCTACAATTAGGAGCGGCACCGGTACATTACAGGGAGTGGGAGGATCAGCGGGCTCCTGTCCAGGGGACATTGGACCAGGCTCCTGGGAATCTTTTTGCTACACTTTGGTTACATAGAATCATTTTTTGCAAATTAATACATAATATACATACTCATGTAATATACATTACATAATCAGTGCTAGTGATTATATAATGCGTGGCATTAGTGCAGGGGATTATACGTTACGTTATATAATATAATAATATTTATTCATTTATATAGCGCTATTAATTCCACAGCGCTTTACATACATTGGCAACTCTGTCCCCATTGGGGCTCACAATCTAGACTCCCTAACTGTATGTCTTTGGAGTGTGGGAGGAAACTGGAGACCCCGGAGGAAACCCACGCAAACACGGGGAGAACATACACACTCCTTGCAGATGGTGTCCTTGGTGGGATTTTAACCCAGGACCCCAGCGCTGCAAGACTGCAGTGCTAACCACTGAGCCACCACAAGACTGCAGTGCTAACTACTGAGCCACCATGCCACCTATATCAGTGCTGATGATATGGTCCATGGTGTAAGTGTTGATAATATGTAGCATATCGGTGATATATCACAGGGAATCACTGATGTACAAAACAAAGTATCAGAGCTAGTGATGATATGGTGCAAAGTATCTCTGAGCCTATCCCTCAGTGCCTGTGATGATATATCAATCAATGTCTGTGTTACTTGGTATTAGTGTCGGTGATGATATGATGTGGTATACAGTTGAAACCCTTAGTTTCCCTCCACTCTCTGTAAATAAACATCTGCAGCTTTTTCCCTCCGCTCTCTATAAAGACACATCTGCAGGTTTTTCCCTCCGCTCTCTATACAGACACATCTGCAGCTTTTTCCCTCTGCTCTCTATACAGACACATCTGCAAGTTTTTCCCTCTGCACTCTATACAGACACATCTGCAGGTTTTTCCCTCCGCTCTCTATACAGACACATCTGCAGGTTTTTCCCTCTGCACTCTATACAGACACATCTGCATGTTTTTCTCTCCGCTCTCTATAAAGACACATCTGCAGGTTGTTCCCTTCGCTATCTATACATACACATCTGCAGGTTTTTCTCTCATCTGCAGCTTTTCCCTCCGCTCACTATAAAGACACATCTGCAGGTTTTTCCCTCCTCTCTCTATAAAGACACATCCTCAGGTTTTTCCCTCCACTCTCTCTACAGACACATCTGCAGCTTTTTCCCTCCGCTCTCTATAAAGACACTTCATGCAGGTTTTTCCCTCCACTCTCTATAAAGACACATCCTCAGGTTTTTCCCTCCACTCTCTATAAAGACACTTCATGCAGGTTTTTCCCTCCACTCTCTATACAGACACATCTGCAGCTTTTTCCCTCCGCTCTCTATACAGACATTTCCTCCATGTCGTTAGTATTTGGTGGCATTGCCCTTACACTGTGTGACTTGGGGGAAATGTTTTGGATCCTTCCACAAGCTGGAATTTGGGCTGATTCCTCCTGACAGATCTGGAGTAGCTGAGAAATGTTTGGAGGTCGCCGCTCGCATCGGCCTTTTCAGCTTTGCCCATAAATGTTCAATAGGATTGAGATCAGGGCTTTGTGATGGCCACTCCAAAACATTGACTTTGTTCTACTTAAGCCACTTTGTAACCAGTTTGGCAGTAGCTTCGGGTCATTGTCCATTTGGAAGCAGCATTTCTGTCCAAGCTTTAAGTTCCTGGCTGATGTCTTGAGATGTTCTTCAGTATTGCCACATAATCTTCTATCCTCATGATGCCATCTATTTTGTGAAGTCACCAGTCCCTCCTGCAACAAAACAACCCCACAACATGATGCTGCCCCCATGTTTCACAGTTGGGATGGTGTTCTTAGGCTTCAAATCTTCTCCCTTTTTCCTCCAAACATTATGGCCAAACAGATCAATTTCAGTTTCTTCAGACCACAGGATGTCTCCAGAAATTGAGGTCTATGTTCCTGTGTGCATTTGCAAACATTAATCTGGCTTTTTTATGTTTCTTTTTGTGGGAATGGCTTCTCCCTGGCAGAGCGGCCTTTCAGCGCTTGTTGATACAATTCTCGTTTCACTTTGGATAATGACACAATGTTACCAGCTTCCGCCAGCATCTTCACAAGGTCTTTTGCTTTTGTTCTTGGGTTGATCTGCACATGACTGACCAAAGCACATTCATCTCTGGTACACAGAACCCGTCTCCTTCCTGAGCGGTGTGATGGCTGCACATTCCCATCTTGTTTGTACTTGCGTATAATTGTTTGTACAGATGAATGAGGCACCTTCAAGTATCTGGAAATTGCACCCAAGGATGAACCAGACTTGTGCAAGTCTACAATTCTCTTCTTGAGATTTTGGCTGATTTATTTTGACTTTCCCATGATGCTACACAAAGAAGCCGTGTGTTTACAGTGTGCATTACAATACATCCACAGGTGTGTCTCTAATTAACTCAGATGTTGCCAATAAACCTATCAGACGCTTCCAAAGACATGACATCATCATATGGGCTGTCCCATATTGCTTAAAGGCAAAGTAGTCTCAGTGTATGGAAACTTTTGACTTTGCAGAAAGTAATAAAAATGCCTGAAAACATTCCCTCTCTCTCATTATTCTGGCATTTGGCAAATAGAAATAATTTTGGTTCCTAACTGACCTATAACGGGAAAAGTTTATTCTGATTTTATGTCAGATAGTGAGAAAAACCTGCAGATGTGTCTGTATAAAGAGTGGAGAGAAAAACCTGCAGATGTGTCTGTATAGAAAGTGGAGGGAAAATCCTGCAGATGTGTCTACAGTTAGGTCCAGAAATATTTGGACAGTGACACAAGTTTTGTTATTTTAGCTGTTTACAAAAACATGTTCAGAAATACAATTATATATATAATATGGGCTGAAAGTGCACACTCCCAGCTGCAATATGAGAGTTTTCACATCCAAATCGGAGAAAGGGTTTAGAAATCATAGCTCTGTAATGCATAGCCTCCTCTTTTTCAAGGGACCAAAAGTAATTGGACAAGGGACTCTAAGGGCTGCAATTAACTCTGAAGGCGTCTCCCTCGTTAACCTGTAATCAATGAAGTAGTTAAAAGGTCTGGGGTTGATTACAGGTGTGTGGTTTTGCATTTGGAAGCTGTTGCTGTGACCAGACAACATGCGGTCTAAGGAACTCTCAATTGAGGTGAAGCAGAACATCCTGAGGCTGAAAAAAAAGAAAAAATCCATCAGAGAGATAGCAGACATGCTTGGAGTAGCAAAATCAACAGTCAGGTACATTCTGAGAAAAAAGGAATTGACTGGTGAGCTTGGGAACTCAAAAAGGCCTGGGCGTCCACGGATGACAACAGTGGTGGATGATCGCCGCATACTTTCTTTGGTGAAGAAGAACCCATTCACAACATCAACTGAAGTCCAGAACACTCTCAGTGAAGTAGGAGTATCTGTCTCTAAGTCAACAGTAAAGAGAAGACTCCATGAAAGTAAATGCAAAGGATTCACATCTAGATGCAAACCATTCATCAATTCCAAAAATAGACAGGCCAGAGTTACATTTGCTGAAAAACACCTCATGAAGCCAGCTCAGTTCTGGAAAAGTATTCTATGGGCAGATGAGACAAAGATCAACCTGTACCAGAATGATGGGAAGAAAAAAGTTTGGAGAAAAAAGGGAACGGCACATGATCCAAGGCACACCACATCCTCTGTCAAACATGGTGGAGGCAACGTGATGGCATGGGCATGCATGGCTTTCAATGGCACTGGGTCACTTGTGTTTATTGATGACATAACAGCAGACAAGAGTAGCCGGATGAATTCTGAAGTGTACCGGGATATACTTTCAGCCCAGATTCAGCCAAATGCCGCAAAGTTGATCGGACGGCGCTTCATAGTACAGATGGACAATGACCCCAAGCATACAGCCAAAGCTACCCAGGAGTTCATGAGTGCAAAAAAGTGGAACATTCTGCAATGGCCAAGTCAATCACCAGATCTTAACCCAATTGAGCATGCATTTCACTTGCTCAAATCCAGACTTAAGACGGAAAGACCGACAAACAAGCAAGACCTGAAAGCTGCGGCTGTAAAGGCCTGGCAAAGCATTAAGAAGGAGGAAACCCAGCGTTTGGTGATGTCCATGGGTTCCAGACTTAAGGCAGTGATTGCCTCCAAAGGATTCGCAACAAAATATTGAAAATAAAAATATTTTGTTTGGGTTTGGTTTATTTGTCCAATTACTTTTGACCTCCTAAAATGTGGAGTGTTTGTAAAGAAATGTGACAATTCCTACAATTTCTATCAGATATTTTTGTTCAAACCTTCAAATTAAACGTTACAATCTGCACTTGAATTCTGTTGTAGAGATTTCATTTCAAATCCAATGTGGTGGCATGCAGAGCCCAACTCGCGAAAATTGTGTCACTGTCCAAATATTTCTGGACCTAACTGTATATAGAGAGCGGAGGGAAAAACCTGCAGATGTGTCTATATAGAGAGCGGAGGGAAAAACCTGCTGATGTGTCTATATAGAGAGCGGAGGGAAAAACCTGCAGATGTGTCTATATAGAGAGCGGAGGGAAAAACCTGCTGATGTGTATGTATAAAGAGCGGAGAGAAAAACCTGCAGCTGTGTCTGTATAGATAGCGGAGGGAAAAACCTGCAGATGTTTCATTATAGAGAGCGGAGGGAAGGACCTGCAGATGTGTATGTATAAATAGTGGAGGGAAAGACCTGCAGATGTGTCTGTATAGAGAGCGGAAGGAAAAACCTGCAGATGTGTCTGTATAGAGAGCAGAGGGGTAACCTGCAGATGTGTCTGTATAGAGAGCAGAGGGGTAACCTGCAGATGTGTCTGTATAGAGAGCAGAGGGGTAACCTGCAGATGTGTCTGTATAGAGAGCGGAGGGAAACTAAGGGTTTCTACTGTAAATAAAGACGTATTATGTATGATTTTTTTTAATATTTATGACAGTATTATGTAGGCTCTGCATGGCCGTATTATGTAGGATCTTTGCAGGTTCTTTATAGGGCATGGCTCTCACTATATGTGGGTTCTGTATGGCAGTATTATGTGGGTTCTGTATGGCAGTATTATGTGGGCTCTGCATCGCAGTATTGTGTAGGATCTTTGCAGGTTCTTTATAGGGCATGGCACTCACTATATGTGGGTTCTGTATGGCAGTATTATGTGGGTTCTGTATGGCAGTATTATGTGGGCTCTGCATCGCAGTATTGTGTAGGATCTTTGCAGGTTCTTTATAGGGCATGGCACTCACTATATGTGGGTTCTGTATGGCAGTATTATGTAGGCTCTGCATAGCGGTATTATGTAGACTGCATGGCAGTATTATGTAGGATCTTTGCAGGCTCTTTATAGGGCTGTACATGGCATTCACTATATGTGGGTTCTGTGTGACAGTATTTTTTAGGCTGTACATGGCAGTATTATGTAGGATCTTTGCAGGCTCTTTATTGTGTAGTTTTGCCCATATTGTGACGGCTGTGCATGGCACGCTGGCACTCTTACTGTATGTGTGCTCTGTATGGCAGTACTATGTAGGGCCTATCTGGCACTATTGTGCAGGGAATATTGTGACGACACATGTATATTTCTGAGTTATATGCGTCGTTCTCTAGAGCTAAACCATCCTGTCCTGGGAGACATTTTCTCTAGATTCACGGCATTACTTTGCAGCAGAGCTGCAGTACATGTTTGTGTTACATAGGATTATACATTGGATTGATGCTATATTCTCCTTCACGTGAGTTTGTCACCCAGCACATTAAGCGTTAAGTGCAGCAGAGGTGCCTTCAGGTCATACCGGGTTTTATTTTAATTGAGCGGTTTTTCGGGGGAAGCGGGGTCTCCAGTTTCAATTCTTAATGCATTCTACCATCAAAAGGAACCGAAAATAGTCTATTGGCTTTTAGATATTTTGTGGCAGCTCCTAAAGCCGGAGATAAAGACGACTTTGGCTCGGGTCCGTCACCGTAGACGCGGCCCGACGGATCCTGAATTACAATCGCTCATAAATTTACATTCTAAACCTGCGGCTGGAGGGGTCCTCCATTCACTTTGCATTTGTTATGGGATTTTGGGGGGTTCACAGTGGAAGGAAAGTGATTTACCATTAGGGACCATTTATTTTTCTAACTTGTAAAAGTTCAGTAACTTTATATAATAGTTTGTGAATCAGATCCTGATACTTCTTTACTACCCCTGCTTGCTGGCAGTGAACGGATATATATTCTTATTTACTTATTTAGGAGAGGAGATGAAATCATGTACAGAGCTGAGGGTTTGTTACAGATCACATCCAGACAATATTCTGTGAGATACCAGGACTCTGGCCTGATACATTATATCTGCACTGCTACATTGTAATAACACAAAGCGGTATATGCAGCTGACGTATCTACCGAGCAGAGAAATGCTGAGTCCGTGAAATATTGGCTTATTTATTTACTATTTGTAGTGCCTGGTGTTCCCCAGGATAATAACAAAGTGTCTCTCTCACTCTACTTTCTGCCTCTCTCTGTGTGTCTCTGTCTCCTTCTGTCTGTGTGTATCTATCTCTGTCTGTGTGTCTCTGTCTCCTTCTGTCTGTGTGTATCTATCTCTGTCTGTGTGTCTCTGTCTCTGTGTGTCTCTGTCTGTGTGTGTGTGTCTCTCTGTTTCCTTCTGTCTGTTTATCTATCTCTGTCTGTGTGTGTGTCTCTGCATGTGTGTGTCTCTGTGTCTGTGTGTGTGTCTCTATCTCCTCCTGTCTGTGTGTATTTATCTCTGTCTGTCTCTGTGTGTCTCTGCGTGTGTGTGTCTCTATCTCCTCCTGTCTGTGTGTATCTATCTCTGTCTGTGTGTCTCTGTCTCTGTGTGTCTCTGCGTGTGTGTGTCTGTGTGTGTCTCTGTCTCCTTCTGTCTGTTTATCTCTGTCTGTGTGTGTGTCTCTGCGTCTGCGTGTGTGTGTGTGTCTCTGTCTCCTTCTGTGTGTTTCTATCTGTCTCTCCACCAATATGATATTGCCTCACACATAAGCTTCTTATACTAAGAATGTCCTTCCCTGCCTATAGTAACCAATCACAGCTCCTACTAATAACCTGTAGCTCCCAGCTCAATTCACTTTAATGGAAACAGTTTTTTGGCAAATAATTGTAAAGCGCGGGGTTACATTTTTCCCTGAAAACATAGTCTACGACGCTCCCTGAGTCACATGGGGCGTCTGTGCAAAATTTCATGATTGTAAATGTGACGGGGCGGATTCCTTTACCGGACACACATACATACACACACATACATACACTGTATATGTACATACATACAATATATATATATATATATATATATATATATATATATATACACACACACACACAAACATATATACACACATTCACACACAAACATACCCATATATATACACACACACACACACACACAAACATACACACACACACACACACATACATACATACATACATACATACATACATACACTCACTCAGCTTTATATACTAGATTTTGCTTAAAGTAATTTTGGCTAAATATCCTTTTCACAATTCGGTTTCATTAAATATGTTGCAGTTTTGCTTTTACAGCGTCTTTGTTTCTCTGCACATTCAACTTTGTTCTTCAATGTGATTTGGGGTCATAAATCAGCAGAGAGAAACTCATGAAAAGTCAGATAAAAGAGCCAGAAAGTCTCACATTGGATTGTCAGAATGCGCTCACTGATGGATCCTCAGTTAACTCATTCAGCAATAGGCACTGAGTCTGTAGAAGGCAAGTAGTGCAAAATTTATACCCGAGTATAAACTTGATTTGTAGCCAAAACTACTTGCATATAAGAAGGAAAAAAATGTCCACAAAGGTGGAAAATTCTGTTGCGGCTGGGATAACCGTTCTGTATGTGATGTGCGGCACTAATCTCTGCTCCATCTGTCTCTTTTCTCTAGATCCAGAACCCATCTTGGATTGGGAATAACAATGGTGGTTCCCCGGTGCCAGCGTGCGTGGTGCCATGTGATACGGTCTCCTCCTGTATGTCCCCCCACACTCATCCGCACTCCGCAGGGGGCGTCTCGGAGTTCCTCAGCGTTCCAGGTCCCGGCTCTCACGTAGGCCAGGCGCACATGAGCGGCCTCTTCGGCAGCGCGGGGATGGGACCCGGAATAAACGGTTACGACTTGAACGCTGAACCCGACCGTAAGAGTTCCAGCATCGCAGCACTCAGGATGAAAGCCAAAGAACACAGTGCAGCCATGTCGTGGGCCACATGACAGCGTTGCCGGCAGACACTGACACTCCAGCCGCCCCGTGGCCAAAAAAATCCACGCTGTGCCTGCAAACTATCTTCCCAAGGACTAACGCTTACCATCGAGGAGGTGCCTGCTTCAGAGGAGACGGGGGATCTTCTTCTACAATTCAGGGATTTTTTATTACCATCGTGGGGGATGGCTCCAAAGACTGCGCCCATTTACGATTCCTACCAAATCCCATTGCCCAATATTGTGCACTCTTAGAAGAAAGCAACAAACCAGGGGAGCTTGGACTCTGCCTGGGCCACCATCGTGTTCAGGCAGAGCTGTCTGGTGCCTCAGGGCTATAGAACATCCTGAAGAAGGGTTAGGTGCCACGTATAACATTTGGATATTGGATTACTTTGCTGGGTTTTTCCTTTACTTTTAGCTCCTTATTGAATTTCTTACCCATGGGCCTAAAGAGCAATATGGCAGCCAGGTGCACACACAGAGGACAGGGGTCCTGGAAGGCAAAAGGTACCCTCCCTCCTAGTGCAGGAACATCCAGGACTTTCCAGTAGAAGAGGGTACGACCCTTGTTAGGAGGCTGGCACTGTCCATGAGGATGAGACCAGCAGGAATGGGGGCAACTTTATCCACATGGTCAGAAGATGCCCATTGTCCAGTGCTGTCAATCATGAGATTAGGCTTGGTCTAATTTAGAACGTTGGCTCAATTTTGCATTTACAAGGAGGGACCTAGGAAACATTGAGTGAATCCAATATTCCACGGAGTGGTGCAAACCTATAGTTCGGCTCTAATGCAGGGGCCCCATTGTGGGTACAGGAGTAGCTTCTGCGGGCTATGGCCATGCTATGGTGGGCCCAGCACTCTTATCCCAAGGGTATATCATGGGACAGATCTAATCTTTTTTAAAGAAAAAGGCCCCTAAGCAAAGTCTATGGGAAGAGGTCAGCCAAGGACCCCTTCATTTAAGCCCAGCTTTACTCTCACCTTATCACATCCAAGGTGCGGTGACCCTACAGCTAGTTAGCACTGCGGATAACAATGAGGTTGGTCATAGTGGAGTCAACTGTGCTGGGGCCTCTTCAATTCAGTCCAGCTTTACTCTCACCATATCACATCCAAGGTGCAGTGACTCTACAGCTAGTTAGCAGTGCGGATGACAATGAGGTTGTTCATAGTGGAGTCATCCGAGTTGGGACCGCTTCCTTTCAGTCCAGCTTTGCTCTCACCATATCACATCCAAGGTGCGGTGACCCTACAGCTAGTTAGCAGTGCGGATGAAAATGTGGTTGGTCATAGTGAAGTCAACCAGGCTGGGGCCCCTTCATTTCAGTCCAGCTTTGCTTTTAGCATATATCCAAGGTGCAGTGACCCTACAGCTAGTTAGCAATGCGGATGACAATGAGGTTGGTCATAGTGGAGTCAACTGTGCTGGGACCTCTTCAATTCAGTCAGCTTTGCTCTAACCATATCACATCCAAGGTGCAGTGACCCTACAGCTAGTTAGCAGTGTGGATGACAATGAGGTTGGTCATGGTAGAGTCATCCGAGCTGGGGCCCCTTCATTTCAGTCCAGCTTTGCTTTTACCATATGTCCAAGGTACAGTGACCCTACAGCTAGTTAGCAGTGCGGATGGCAATGAGGTTGGTCATAGTAGAGTCAAACGTGCTGGGGCCCCTTAATTTCAGTCCAGATTTGCTCTCACCATATCATGTCCAAGGTGCGGTGACCCTACAGCTAGTTAGCAGTGCGGATGGCAACGAGTTTGGTCATAGTGGAGTCAACAGAGGTGGGGCCCCTTCATTTCAGTCCAGCTTTGCTTTCATCATATTACATCCAAGGTGCAGTGACCATACAGCTAGTTACCAGTGTGGATGACAATGAGGTTGGTCATGGTAGAGTCATCCGAGCTGGGGCCCCTTCATTTCAGTCCAGCGTTGCTTTTACCATATGTCCAAGGTACAGTGACCCTACAGCTAGTTAGCAGTGCAGATGGCAATGAGGTTGGTCATAGTAGAGTCAAACGTGCTGGGGCCCCTTAATTTCAGTCCAGATTTGCTCTCACCATATCATGTCCAAGGTGCGGTGACCCTACAGCTAGTTAGCAGTGCGGATGGCAACGAGGTTGGTCATAGTGGAGTCAACAGAGCTGGGGCCTCTTCATTTCAGTCCAGCTTTGCTTTCATCATATTACATCCAAGGTGCGGTGACCCTACAGCTAGTTAGCAGTGCGGATGGCAATGTGGTTGGTCATAGTGGAGTCAACCGAGTTGCTGCCCTTTGACACCATTATGGATACGCTATATACCTATGTTATTGGCTGTAATTAGATAATGAAGTAGCCCAAGTCTGGAGTCATAGTAGGGCCAGGATTAAGCAAACCAAACTGTATGGAGATAATTATGGAAGCCTAAAATTGCCTAAACTCCCATGAATGTCCAAAGCAGTGCAGACCGGAGGGTCCTTTCATGCCGGGAGGCTCACAGGAGGGTCCTGTCTTTTTTATGCACCCCTTTGAAAAAATAATGATCCGACATATTGTGATTATTGCACACGAGAATATTAATTTGCCATTGTTGCTTTGTGCGTTGCAAGCTTTAAATGCAGATTCCTGCTCTTTGTGGGGCTCCCCGCTGCTTCCTCCAATAGAGGTACTAACCGGGCTGCCAAATCAGCCATATGTAACTGGAACATATGAATTACACATGGCGGGCGCGCCGTTCCCAGCGATCCGAGTTTAGACCTGCACTGTAACCATTGGGGAGGACGTGTATCTTATATGTATCAGTTCTTGTAACTTTCGCCTATTTATTTGTAAATACTAATATGTGTTGTGGTGGAAATATAAAGGATATTCTGTAAAGCAGGGTCTCTTATCGGTCGCTCAGTGGCACTTGTGTGACTACTTCCCCCAGCCGGCAGGGCATGCTGGGGGTTGTAGCTTCACACTCGAATAGGATTTAGTTGCAAACGTTTCTGGGAACCGTGATCCCCGATCCTCGGCTCATGGCGCCCTCTTATTGCTCCACTATCCTTGATTTAGACTATAAAGATAAGCAGCTAGCACTGATGACTATGAAACAAATGGTTAAAGGAGCCTCTTAAAGGGAAACCATCAGTAAGGTGCCCTAAAAAGATAAAAACTAAATAGCCTGGAAAACAGGGAGGTAAAGTAGCCAAAAAAAGTGACAACTGGCTTCTGTGCAGCGCCGGACCTGCCTACTGTGTAAAGTGCAAGATCGGTATATTCTGGAACGCTCAGGCTGTGTGCACACGGTGCATTTTTATCGCATTTTTTCAGTGCACATTTCTCTAAATTGAAAATTGGAATCTGGAAATCTCATGCACTCATTTATTTTCTTCTTGCAGATTTAGATCTGCAGGATTGTTGCACATTTCACCCATGCTAAAATCTGCAGCAAAACCCATGCCAAAAACACAGCAAAATGGCACGTTTTTTGCCGCTGCGCTTTTCATGCCTATAGATGCAGAAATGTCTGCACCAAATACTTAACGTGTGAACATATCCTTATTCCAGAGGGCCAATTACCGTATTTCTTAGACGCACCGGACCAAAGGATGCCCCCCAAATTTAAAGGAGGAAAATAGGAGAAAAACAATTAATGTTAAAATAGGGGTCTGTCTTAGGCTAGTTTCACACTTGTGTTGAACGGCATCCGTTGCATTGCGTTGTGTGACGGATGCAGCGGATGCGTTGCATACAATGGCGCAACGGATTTTTTTTTTTTACAGTTTTACCGGCAGCAGACTATAGTGAACGATCAGTTGATCACCCGGCGACCAGGCACTCAGCTGATCGCTCTCACATACCGGCTGCCGGGCGATCAGCTGATCGCTCTCACATGCCGGCTGCCGGGCGCTCAGCAGATCGCTCTCACATGCCGGCGGCCGGGCGCTCAGCTGAGAGCTCTCACATGCCGGCGGCCGGGCGGTCAGCTGAGCACTCTCACATGCCGGCGGCCGAGCGATCAGCTGAGAGCTCTCACATGCCGGCTGCTGGGCGATCAGCTAATCGCTCTCACGTGCCGGCGGCCGGGCGGTCAGCTGAGCGCTCTCACATGCCGGTGGCCGGGCGATCAGCTGAGAGCTCTCACATGCCGGCGGCCGGGCTGGCAGCTGAGCGCTCTCACATGCCGGTGGCCGGGCGATCAGCTGAGAGCTTTCACATGCCGGTGGCCGGGCGATGAGCTGAGAGCGCTCACATGCCGGTGGCCGGGCGATCAGCTGAGAGCTCTCACATGCCGGCGGCCGGGCGATCAGCTGAGAGCTCTCACATGCCGGCGGCCGGGCGGTCAGCTGAGAGCTCTCACATGCCGGCGGCCGGGCGCTCACCTGAACGTTCAGCCACCGAGAGACAAAATAAAGTTTGTGATAAAAAAAAAAAAAAAAAAAAAAGATGAGCATGCGCAGTGAAAAATAGAGGATTCCGCCACTCAAAAAACATTACATGCTGCGTTGCTTCCGCCCGGCAGACGTAGCGCAGCGTTGGCCTGCGGAAGCAACGCAGGTACTTCTGGCACAATCCGTCATCCATACAAGTCTATGGGAAATAGTGGAATCCGTTAACGGATTCCGCTGTTTTCCAAAAGGGTGGATTGTGACGGAAGGAAATTAACGCAAGTGTGAAAGTACCCTTATCAGCGGAATGTAGCTTACCGGGGTTTGGTGCGGGGGTCAAAGGAAGCTGGCAGCAGCACGAGTGGTGGTGCTGGGAGGGGTAGTTGTGGTGGCGCAAGGCAAACACCATTGATCTCCCGATGACAGACCCAATGGCGCCAGAGGCGGCGCATGCACAGATTGAGATCTTGGCTCTCCGAGACCTCAATCTGCCCATGCTCCACCTTCCAGAAGTCCATCGCCAGGGAATCAATGGTGCCTGCTTCGCACCGCCAGTACACCCCTCCACCCAGCATTATCACACTGGTACAGCTGCCGGCTTTCTGTGACCCCACTACACCGCCCTCCACGGTAAGCTCCATTTGGCCTCCATTAGGCCGAGTATTGACTCTCAGAAAACCTCAGACAACCTTCTATAAGTCAAAATATTTCCTCCAGTGTTTGTATGAGAAATAACACTTTATTGGGCCATCATATGACCTGTCTCCTGCATTTTCATCAGTTTTCCCCCTTACAGAGTTGCAATGGACTCTGACCTTATTAGAGACTAGCCGGTATGAGGTCTCCTGTACACAGCACACACAGAGGGATTCCTGCGCTTCACGCTTTAGGTAGCACAATGAGAAAAGCAGCAGCATGAAGGAAAGTATACAGCAACATGAATCCACCTTTTCACTCTGGGATGAGATAAGAGACTGGTTAGAAAGCTCAGCACTGTCTTTCTGTGTCTCCCTCTGGCTGTTTTCACACTGTGCCTCCCCTCCTTCCCCCATAGAGCATAATAGGAGATGATCTTCATTCTGTCAGCTCATCTTGTCTACAGAAAAACAGAGTAGAGAGATTTTATTTTTGTAGCAGGTGAGTTCAGAAGACAAGGAAAGAAGTGGCTCATAAATGGAGAAAGAAGCAGAATTCTCTGATAAGATACGTTACAAAGTTTCTAATAATTGGTTATACTATTGATCTATACTACAAGAATGAAGCCAGAGAGGTAGAGACAAATCAGGGTCTTCAGGAGTTGTATTTTGTTCTTCCTTTGCAGACATACGTAACGGTCCATCTTTCTGATGACCCGGCAGATTTAGTGCGGTCGAGGGGAGGTTCCGCCATTTCCACCGGATTAAGTGTTCACATCAGCTTCTGCATTAAAGGTTCTCTTGTGTTTCCAGCTTTTCTGGAAATGCTCCAGACAAACCATTTCTGCTCTCCTTGTCTCAGTCCAAAAAGACAGAACGCGGCTTGTAAATTTCCTCTCCACGCAGCGCGGCGGTGACACTCGTTGTCTCATGGGTCAGCTGAGGTTTTTGAGACATTCCTACTTTACCTTCTCAAAAACGGATCAGAAATAGGTGGTTACGTGGGATTCGGGGGATTTATTGCGCTGGGCGCTTACACAGAAAAGCTTTTTAGGGTTTTTTTTCCAGGAAAGATGGAAGAATTACTTGTTTTAGTGAAAGAAAACAAAGCCGGGCACAAACAACTCAACAAAAAAGTCACACAGCAAAAACAAGCCGCCTTTCTGCAGCCGTCAAATCCAGTTCCTGTATGGAGCCGGCGCAGAATTGGAGAATTTTTTTAATTGGCATTTAAAGGAAATGTATCATTTTTCTCCCACAACAAGTAAGATAAAGCTCTTCTGGATTATTAATACAAGGTTTCTGTCAACTGAGGGTGATGGGGCATTTACAACTTTCTGTTTCAAAGATCAGATATTTTTTTTTAACTATAGAAATGGGGGGGCGCTATTGCATTAGTTTCTATGGTAAGAAGCAAGTGCTGCCAGAGTGGTGAAAAAAAGTACTGCAACAAATATGAATTTGCAATAGAATTTGACAGGAGAATGTGTTTGGGGAGGGAGAAGCATCGTTTTAATCAGGAAGATGAGTCCTACAATATTTTAAGTAATCTATATAAGAAAAATTCTCTTTAAAGATGATAAAGAAGGGGTAATTAGAGATATACAAAAGCTAAAGGATGGTGGTTTTGTAACAAAAACATCCACGTGGTCTAATGTCCAATAAACCCAACTTAGCAGATTTGTTGCACTTTGGATTTACAAATTTTGTTGTTTTTTTCCTCAATCTATGACCGGCCCTAAGAATCCTTTACTTCAGGGGCCCCAAGCATTTTTATACATAGCCCCCTAAATATGAGAACTGAGTGCCTTCATATTAGTGATGGTCTGTGGTTTCTAGGACTACTCCTCCCCTCATCCTGTTGCTCGGAGGATGTGTCTGATGGATCAGATCCAGCGAGTAATCTCACCGTAGACAGATGTGAAAGATGAGAGCGTCTGTGGGATCTGCAGAAAAAGTAATCAATCATTTCTTGGGGGGTTATTACGGGGACAGTAATATTTTCCTGCAAAAACGGCGCCGCACCAGACTACAGGTTGAGTCTGGTATTGCAGCTCTATTGAAGTGAATGTCTGTGAGCTGCAATACCACACACAACCTGTTTTTATCTGTGGCGCTGTTTCTAGAAGAAAGTACAAATGGTTTTCTAATTCTGTGCAAAAATGCAATTTGGTAATTACCTTTTTTTAAAAATAAAAAAAATTCTACATTTGGCATCTCAAGGGCTTTGCATCTGCTCACCTAAAAAAAAATGGGAGGTGAAGGCTGAAATAGAGGTTCATTAATGTTCCAAATCTTGCTACTTACAATCCTTCTATTCATATAAAAAATACAGAAAAGGACAAATGTGAGGGGCCGCGTGGGCTTGTGGATTTGGGTCAAGGATAACATTTTAGTGACACTCTACGTCAGAGCTCAAGCTGGGCAGAGCCCCATTAAATACTACTGACTACTAAAGAGCAGCTCCTCGGTGCAAAGGGGACATCTGCTGGATGGGGAGGCGAGGGCAGGCTGACCAGGGGAGCCAGCGAGGGCAGGCTGACCAGGGGAGCCAGCGAGGGCAGGCTGACCAGGGGAGCCAGCGAGGGCAGGCTGACCAGGGGATCCGGGGACGGCCCTTCTGTCATTGCTGTTCCTCGGTATAAAGTTTTTTGCTTTTGTAACTATTTTGCTTTCGCCTACCAAGACTGGGATGAACACAATGTAACAATAAGATATTAATAAAAGTGAGTTGTATATAGGCTTCGTGGCCGTCTCTGTGTATTATGCGAATGACTCATTAAAAATGGTGGTTCCTAAATAAATTCTTAGTGTGTTTTATCCTCTAAGTCTGTTGCTCTCCGGCAAGAAAAGTAAAAAGAAGTGTAACACCACACTAGAAGCTGTAGTGTCCCACAGGTTAAAGACCACTTCTCTAGGGGTCGCAGCCATGAATATTCTATGGATAGAAAAGTGGACTTCATTCTGGTGGGTTCTGGACCCTTTGCCTCAGTTTTGTTCAGCTCCTCAGGGGCGGGGCATTACGCATATTTTCTTTTCTACATAGCATGCTCCACCTTCTTAGGATCTGTTCAAGAAATAGGAATGTGAAGAGTTGTGCCTGGGTTAAAACAAAAATCAATCCTGTTTTTGGGATCAGTTTTATTCAGCTCCTCATGGGCGGAGCATAACGCAATTTTTCTTTTCTCTGTATTATGCTCCGCTTTCTTAGGACCTACTCAAGGAACTAGAATGTGTCAGTTGTGCCTGGGAGTCTGTCTTTTTAGTTAAAAAAACAAAATAAAAAAATAAAACAATCCTGTTCCTGGATCAGTGTTGCTCAACTCCTCAGGGGCGTGGCATAACGTAGATTTGATTTTCTCTGTATCATGCTCCACCTTCTTAGGACCTACTCAAAAAATAAAAATGTGTCAGTTGTGCCTGGGGAGACTTCATAATCCTATTCCTGGGATTGGTTTCGTTCAGCTCCTCAGGGGCAGGGCATAACTCAGATTTTCTTTTCTCTGTATCATGTTCCACCTACTCAAGGAATTAGAATGTGTCAGTTGTGCCTGAGTGTTTGTCTCTTTAATTTATAATATATACATAAAAAAAACCCCACAATCCTGTTTTTGGGATGTTTTGTTCAGCTCCTCATGGGCAGGGCATAACTCAGATTTTCTTTTCTCTGTATCATGTTCCACCTACTCAAGGAATTAGAATGTGTCAGTTGTGCCTGAGTGTTTGTCTCTTTAATTTATAATATATACATAAAAAAACCCCCACAATCCTGTTTTTGGGATGTTTTGTTCAGCTCCTCATGGGCAGGGCATAACTCAGATTTTCTTTTCTCTGTATCAGGCTCGGCGTTTTTAGGATCTGCTTAAGGAATAAGAATGTTGTGCCTGGAGAGTGTCTCTTTAGTTTAAATAAAATAAACCCCAATCCTTTTCCTGGGATCAGTTTTCCTCAGCTCCTCAGGTGCGAAGCATTAGTTAGATTTGCTTTTCTCTGTATCATGCGCCGCCTTCTTATGACCTACTCAAAAAATAAAAATGTGTCAGTTGTGCCTGGGGAGTCTTTATGTCTCTTTAGTTATAATAAAGAAAATCCTATTCCTGGGATTTTTTTCCAGCTCCTTAGGGGCGGGGCATAAGATTTTCCTTTTCCCATAACATGTTCCACCTTTTTAAGATCTGTTGAAGGAATAATGTGTCACTTGTGCCTGGGGAGTCTGTCTCTTTAGGAGAAGAAAAAAAAAACAACCCAAAACAATCCTGTTCCTGGGATCAGATTTGCTCAGCTCCTCAGGGGTGGGGCATAACTTAGATTTGATTTTCTCTGTATCTTGCTCCGCCTTCTTAGGACCAAAATTAATAAATCCCATAGTGGGCATCCCTAGAATGGGGATTCAAGCCCTGGGAGGTGCGACTTGTGGATTTTGCCTCTCAAGAGCCACAATGGGCAGATTACTATTCAGAAGTACAGGAAAGCAGGTCTAAGTGGAGGTTGTGCAGAACTACCGAATCGATTACCGATCTGTAAAATCAGACATCAATACGAGATCAGTGGGAGTCTGATACCAGGCACCACTACCCCCCCACTCAAACAATGTATGGAGCCACTCAGTGCAGATTAGTGGCCGCTTCCGGTACTGCAGCTTGTCTCCCATTCAAGTGAATACGACAGCATAAACCCTACACAAATAAAAACCGCACATATGTGTTACATATTGGAAACAGATGGTTCAGTATATTCAAAAGCCCAATCATCAAACTATATCCCCGGCCTTAAAGGGAAACCGTCATCCGGTCAGGATATAGTCACCACCCTTCTGGCACAATGAGGTCACGCCAGAATTTGGGAAACCCCTTTGGGTGCTGTAACTATGGTCATCCAGATTTTCTCAATATAAAACAGTAGCAAAGGAATGGACGATAAACTTTTACTTATGTGTTTGTTACACTATTACTTACAGTCCTGCATAAAACCACAGATAAGGTGTTAATGACCGTGACAAGCTCGGCACTGCTACATCAGCACCTTGAAAGCATTAGAAGCTCCATGGTGCCACTGCTGATGGGCGCAGCTGTAAACGCCGCGCTAAGTAAACGGATTTCATCGTTGGGAAGGCCACGTTTGGTTTTGGTTATGATTCCCAAGCTGTGACTCCGGATGTGCGCGGCGCTGAGGTTTATGGACCTTTGATGAATTTCTCTGCGCAATCTGCGCGGCAGTAATCAGCCGCACCGGGCCCCTCACCCGCCAGGGCTGTGACAAACCCGTAATGGATGGATCCTGAGCTCCAGGCGGAGATCTCCCCGAGTGTCCCTCCGAGCTGCTGACAAGGCGCACAAGAAAGACGGGGCCGCAGATTAAGAACAGGAGGCCGACAACCGAGGAAAGGTGAAGGCCCCAGAAACTGTATATTCCCCTCTGGAAGGAGCGGGCGGAGGAATTTCAAAGGAAAAAATGAAGGAAATCACACGCAGAACACTCAGCGCTTCACATCTGACATCACTTACAAGGTCTCGGGTATTTTTTTTTTTTTTACAGAAAAAAAAACACAAAGATTGGACAATTACCAGAATAGCAATTCCCAAACTGAACAATCCTATAACATTAATGATTGCATAAAAAGTCTGGAAAAAAAAGTACATAATTAGTACAGCTGCATTTGTTTTATAAAGCTTTACCATTCACTGACAGCAAGCAGCGATTGAGGGGAAAAAAATAAAATATATACATTTTTTTATATATAATTTTTATATAATTTATTTTTATAATTTTTTTAGAATATATATAAAATATATATATTTTATTTTTTTCCATTTAATACTTCTCAAGATTACATTGCGGCCCGTTACTGATGGTTTGTTAGAATGTATCAGTGCAGGATATTAGATACAATTGTAAGGGATTTTCCTCCATTGTCTATAGGGGTTTGAGGCGCCAATGTACTGACTGCAGACTTGTGGATCCTAACAGTGTGTACAGTGCGCAAAGCAAGGATTGTCTGGTGCAATGCAGTCATGTGACCTGCAGACTTGTGGCTCCTAACAGCGCGCACTACAAGGATGGTCTGGTACCGGGCAGTCATGTGACCTCAAGAATGTGATTTACAGACGTGTGGCTCCTAACAGCGAGCACAATACGCACTGCAAGGATTGTCTGGTACCGGGCAGTCATGTGACCTCAAGAATGTGATTTGCAGACGTGTGGCTCCTAACAGCGCACACTGCAAGGATTCACTGGTACCGGGCAGTCATGTGACCACAAAAATGTGATTTGTAGACTTGTGGCTCCTAACAGGATGCACAGTGCGCACTACAAGGATTGTCTAGTACCGGGCAGTCATGTGACCACAAGAATGTGATTTGCAGACTTGTGGCTCCTAACAGCGCGCACAGTGCACACTGCAAGGATTCTCTGGTACCGGGCAAGACCACAAGAATGTGATTTGCAGACTTCCGGCCACATTCCAACTAGACTTGTCCATTCACTTGCATTGAGAAAGGCTGCACACATCTAGTTGGCATGTGACCGCACGTATGCAAATTGCATATTTGTGGTCATATGCCTACCTGCTTTTGACACCGGCAAATCCTGACTGCATGCTCTAAGTATTTCCAAGACTAGTGATCCAAGCCTGGACAATCCCTTTAAGTCTGTGGACATAAAAGAATTAAAACGCCTTGTCCACCCCCTGGTGAAATCTTTGACTATTCTGCATTTTGTGGAATCCTAGGATTCAGCTCCGATTGCAGCAGTGGTCTCAGGACTGCGATTTGAATCCTTGCAATCACCCAAATCATTGGAAACACGCTGGAGACTCCTTGTTTATTTGCAGTAATGGGACGACCGCTGGAACCGGCAACCAGAGCTAAATCCAAACAGTAAGTGCATTACACACCGCTAGGACTCCTCAAGCTGCAGCACTCAGTGCAGAATTCACCAGAGGTGGACAACCCCCCTTTAAGCTTCTATTCACTGACAGCAAAATATCATTACACAGAGAGCATTATAGAATAGAGGTCCGTTCACACGTCGTCTCTGGTTTTGCTTTATTCTCCAAAAAGAAGAAAAAAAAAAAAAAAGACCCAAAGATTGCAGAAGTGGATGCAGGGGTGAGAGGGGGGGGGGGGGTCGCCCATAGAGCGGCATTTATAAAATTAAAACACTTACATATTACAGCTTCAGTCACATATTCCAAAAATTGAAAAAAAATTTTTTAGCAAAAAAGAAATCCCCCGAAATAAAAAAAAAAAAAACTAAAATAAAAAAAAATTAAAAAGTAAGTAAGTGCTGTTGTAAAATAATAAAAAAGACAAAGAAAAACAAAAAGTAACAGATGAAATCCCACCAGGCTATTCATGGACAGAAATAGGTGATGTGCCACCGATACCATCAAAGGGACCCCAATATCAGTGCTGGGGAACTTACTGAGCTGCTTGCGGGAGTTTTGATAAAATGCTTGTCTTATTTACTATATAACCACACCAATATCATTGATTGACGGCTCTCTGCCTAAACTGTGCATAGGCAGAAAGCTGCCAATAAATGGTGGCGGCAGGGACAGACAGAGCTCCTGAATATGAAGGACTACACAGCGAGAGCTAAACACTGAGAGGAATAGTACAGCTGCATCAGATTACACGGTGTCATCAAAACTACAGCAAGAAGCCCAGTAAGTGACCCAGAGCTGGAATCAGGGTCTCTCCCTACTTTATACTGTTCTCAGAAAGGGGAGCAGAAACCTGGGGGTCTTTAGCAGATAGTGGTGGTCCTGGTTCAGCGTTTTCCAGTTATGTTATCCATCGTTCCCAGCTCATATTTGTCAGAACAGAACAATATGGATTCAGAGATACATCTTATACATATACAAGATAAAAGACTTAATGCATCTGCAAGAGAATGTTACAGGGGCTCATTGGTTTGAAGTGGATTCATACTTTTTGAAAAAACACTTTTATGAACCTTAGTTAAATCCTTATTATACTCCAGAGCTGCACTCACTATTCTGCTGGTGGAATAATTCTATACAATGTACTTTATACTTGCCCTGTACTGATCCTGGGTTACATCCTGTATTATACCCCAGAGCTGCACTCACTACTCTGCTGGTGCAGTCACTATGTATATATGATGTACCTCAGGATCACTACAGGATAAGTAATGTATGTACACCATGACTGCAGCAGCAGAATACTGAGTGCAGCTCTGAAGTATAATACAGGATGTAACTCAGGATCAGTAATGTAATGTATGTATACAGTGGCTGCACCAGCAGAATAGTGAGTGCAGCTCTGGAGTATAATACAGGAGGTAACTCAGGATCGGTAATGTAATGTATGTACACAGTGACTGCAGCAGCACAATAGTGAGTGCAGCTCTGGAGTATAATACAGGAGGTAACTCAGGATCGGTAATGTAATGTATGTACACAGTGACTGCAGCAGCAGAATAGTGAGTGCAGCTCTGGAGTATAATACAGGAGGTAACTCAGGATCAGTAATGTAATGTATGTACACAGTGACTAGACCAGCAGAATAGTGAGTTTAGCTCTGGAGTATAATACATGGTGTAACTCAGGATCAGTACAGGATAAGTAATGTAATATATGTACACAGTGACTGCACCAGCAGAATAGTGAGTGCAGCTCTGGAGTATAATATAGGATGTAACTCAGGATCAGTAATGTAATGTATGTACACAGTGACTAGACCAGCAGAATAGTGAGTTTAGCTCTGGAGTATAATACATGGTGTAACTCAGGATCAGTACAGGATAAGTAATGTAATATATGTACACAGTGACTGCACCAGCAGAATAGTGAGTGAAGCTCTGGAGTATAATACAGGAGGTAACTCCGGATCAGTACAGGATAAGTAATGTAATGTATGTACACAGTGACTGCACCAGCAGAATAGTGAGTGCAGCTCTGGAGTATAATACAGGTTTCCAAAAAGAGGGCATCAATATTAAAACTCCAGAGCCCTTTACCATTCACTTGCAGATTTGCAGCCATGAACGTGACACCCAGTGGGCGACATCTACAGATACCGCAGGGCAGCGTCTATTGCACAAGGATCAATTCTAATAAAACATATTAAACAACAAACAAACAAACAATCAGCCTGTATTCATGTGCATCTGTTTACTCAACCTGGAAAAAAATCTCAATCTCATTATGAAGTCTTCTCCGGTCCCAGCCAAAGCTGCATCCAAACTTCTGCGGGTGTCCAGTCATCAGGGAGCAGACACATATAGGGGGACGTCAGAGAGCCGGTGGGGAGAGAGGAGCCACTCTCTAGTCACATGGACAGTCAGCAGAAATGTGAGAGCAGCTTTGGTTGTAACTAGAGGAGAAAAAAAAATAATTATTTCAAAATTGACAAAAAACAAAACAAAAAAAGTATATATTAATATGGAAGATTTTCTGTATTTTCCTAAAGTGGAATTTTGTAAGAAAAGTCCCTGGTTCAGAACTGTTGAAATGAGGTGACCGGGGGGGTTCACCCCATATTATCAAATCTCGTTTCCGCTGCTTAATAATACGATCAGTCTGGATGCTGATTGGCTCCCTGTTTTGATCCAGGCCATCCACATGGTGCAATATACTGCTGGCCAGTCAGCGCCGGCGTATTTCCGGTTTGGCGCCATAACTGCGCAGTCCTGCGTGCGGACCGTAGCGCTCCAGGGCTTCATATATACAGTAATGTACTTTGTATTCCATCACTCCGATGTGAAGCGTGTGGTGTGGGGTCCCCGCGGTCAGACGCTCGTGCTCGCCGCCTCGTTACAGGCTGCCGATATTGGGGAAGCTTTTCAGCTTCTCGGGAAAGTCGTCTTTGTACAGTACGGGGTCGGCGCGATGTTCCACCACCTTCAGGGGCATGGTGCCGAATACCGTGGCAAATTTATTGATGCATTCGGACCTGCGGAGGGAGAGAACACAGGGATTAAAGCAAGAAAAACGGAGAATCGGGAGATCCCATCATCTGGAAGTGACGCCGATGGCCTGATCCCTCCAGGGGCAGGGTTACCGGACGATCACACGTCATATGGGGACTCTGGGGAACCGGCTCTGATATTTAGGGGCAAACGTCCTACATTACCCAATACTTTGCCCTCTAAAACTTCAATTTCCATCCTAAAAGTGAACAAACTGTAACATCTCCTTTGGCAAAATGGTCGGGGGGCGAATACGGACAGAAGACTTCTAAGACCTTAGGGCGAGTGTGCCGTGTCCATAAGATGGTAGAGATGCCACCACCGAGGTCTGGGGATTGTAGGGCTACACATTGAGGGGTACAGCAATCTTTCTTGGTACCCAAAGTAGCATTTTGCTCTGTGGCCCAGATCCTTGATCTCTGGGCTCCAATTTTCGATGACCCCCTAGTCATTTTCCATTGCAGCCGCCCGTTCTTGCCCTATGGTTACAGCATTGGGAAATGACCATGGGACCAATGGGGTCTGACAACTACGGAGCTGCACTTCTCCTCCGGGTAATGGCACAGTGAGGATCCTGAAGAAGCTGCAATATACAAATGGTGATACTGGGTGACTCGCGACACTGGCGCTGCCTAATGGATCCTCTGTAGAATGGCACCAAGACGGAAATTACAGCCATACCAGTGATGCTGCCTTAAAGGGGTTGTGTCACGATTCCGCTTCAGTGACAGTTTGGCCATGTGATGCCCTTATGCCGCTGACCCGTAAAATTAGTTCTCCGATACTGCTAAGCTTCAGAGCAGCACTTACAAGCTCTACAGAAAAGAGCCTGAAAGCGCTGCACTCATTGGCTCCAAGCCCGACCACCTCTGATAGGCTGCAGAGGTGGCCGGTAACCTAAGCAACAATTAAAAATCGCTCCCGGAAATGTTCTTTAAATAAGTAAATTGCATGGACTTTGCAATTTTATCCAGGTATGAATAGGAGAATAAACTTTTATATCCTTGGGTTGACGATGCTGCGCCCCTCCTGATTCCATTTTTGGGGGTCCGACCATAAGAGTGACGCTGCAGTTGTCAGAACACAGTGTCGTGTCGCTGTGTATTAGACCTAAGTGGCCTGAAGTCGGTGACTTTATAACCGAGACGCTCTGAATTAACACACGAAGGCAGCAAGAGGTGAGCACGTCTCCGAGAACGCCGCACGCTCATTAACAAAGAGCCAAAACTGGCACCATGGCACGTGTGGATGTGACCGGGCAAAGCTGCGGAGTGACAGCAGCAGAAAATAAAGGGATGATGGAAATTATAGTACTGAGAGCTGAAGCAGCACAACAATGCAGAATATACGAGCCCCGAGCATGGCAGGAGTGTCAGTATAACACTAGCTGCAATGCTTTACATGCCAATGATATGGATGTGTCCAAGGCCTCGTGTCCTAATATGAGCCCCAGGACGTCTTAGAAATATGAGATATTGAGCCGGGTGCATTCTTCACCGCATCCCCCTCCTCCATTCTGGCTTCTCTGCTGGACGTTCATATGTTCCTACCTGCGGGGGACCCATCTTGACTCGAGCACGTGGAGAGTAAAAATCATCAGTCTACGGGTCCGACACAACTCCAGCCAACGCACCGGCACCGCACGATGACAGCAAGAATGTGCGAAACCCAGGTACCCCGCTGAGCCTGGCGGAAAGCCGCGCCATAAACCCACTGTGCGTACAGCACCGGCCCTGCCTCGCACGCACACCGCTCCCCCGGAGTAACCCATACGTGTGTCCTGACCGGATCCCAACACCCAGGATTACTAGGACAAAACCTGAAAGAGGGTCTCCAGAACTAACGACAAGCTGTCAAGGAGCATCGAGACCCCCAATGATCCCCATTTACCACGTACTATGTACAGAGTAGATTTTTCGTTTTGGTTGGCATCTAGTTCGATGTGATCCTGACCACCGGTCACTGCGGGGAAGTATTAGATCGATGTCATCCTGACCACTGGTCACTGCGGGGAAGTATTAGTCCAATGTCATCCTAACCACTAGTCACTGTGGGGAAGTACTAGTCTGATGTCATCCTGACTACTAGTCACTGTGGGGAAGTTCTAGTCCAATGTCATCCTGACCAACGGTCACTGCGGGGAAGTATTAGTCCAATGTCATCCTAACCACTAGTCACTGTGGGGAAGTACTAGTCTGATGTCATCCTGACCACTGGTCACTGTGGGGAAGTACTAGTCCGATGTCATCCTGACTACTGGTCACTGCAGGGAAGCACTAGTCCAATGTCATCCTGACCACTGGTCACTGTGGGGAAGTACTAGTCCAATGTCATACTGACCACTAGTCACTGTGGGGAAGTACTAGTCCAATGTCATCCTGACCACTGGTCACTGTGGGGAAGTACTAGTCCAATGTCATCCTGACTAGTGATGAGCGAGTATGCTTGTCACTACTCGGTACTCGCACGAGTATCACTGTACTCGGGCTACTCGGCGGGTACCGAGTAATTTCGTGATACTCGTGCTGTACTCGTGGTCTTCATGTTGGCGCTCTTTTGAGAGCCAGCCCTAATGCAGGGATTGGCTGGCAGACCGCAATGCCACAGCCCTGTTACTTGTGGAATTGCAGTGATTGGCCGGCCCTCACAGAATGACCGTGCCTTTAGCCCAACACTTCCCCGCTCGGCTACGGCCCCTCCCGCACTCCACTCCGCGTGTATATATATATGCACGCTTACACACACACGCATGTTTTTTTTTTTAATTTACAGTGTTATGGTTTCTACATGCTGCCGGTGGTCATTTCACAAAAATACTCGGGTCTCCCATAGGATAACATTGGGCTCGGTGCTCGGGCCGAGTACACGAGTATCTTGGGATGCTCGGCCCGAGCCTCGAGCACCCGAGCTTTTTAGTACTCGCTCATCACTAATCCTGACCACTAGTCACTGCGGGGAAGTACTAGTCCAGTGTCATCCTGACCACTAGTCACTGTGGGGAAGTATTAGTCTGATGTCATCCTGACCACTGGTCACTGTGGGGAAGTATTAGTCTGATGTCATCCTGACCACTGGTCACTGTGGGGAAGTATTAGTCTGATGTCATCCTGACCACTGGTCACTGTGGGGAAGTACTAGTCCGATGTCATCCTGACTACTAGTCACTGTGGGGAAGTTCTAGTCTGATGTCTTCCTGACCACTAGTCACTGTGGGGAAGTACTAGTCTGATGTCATCCTGACCACTGGTCACTGCAGGGAAGCACTAGTCCAATGTCATACTGACCACTGGTCACTGTGGGGAAGTACTAGTCCAATGTCATCCTGACCACTGGTCACCGCAGGGAAGTACTAGTCCAATGTCATCCTGACCACTGGTCACTGCAGGGAAGTACTAGTCCAATGTCATCCTGACCACTGGTCACTGCAGGGAAGTACTAGTCTGATGTCATCCTGACCACTAGTCACTGTGGGGAAGTATTAGTCTGATGTCATCCTGACCACTGGTCACTGCGGGAAGTACTAGTCCAATGTCATCCTGACCACTGGTCACTGCGGGAAGTACTAGTCCAATGTCATCCTGACCACTGGTCACTGCGGGAAGTACTAGTCCAATGTCATCCTGACCACTGGTCACCGCAGGGAAAGTACTAGTCCAATGTCATCCTGACCACTGGTCACTGCGGGAAGTACTGGTCCGATGTCATCCTGACCACTAGTCACTGCAGGGAAGTACTAGTCCAATGTCATCCTGACCACTGGTCACTGCGGGGATGTACTAGTCCAATGTCATCCTGACCACTGGTCACTGCGGGGAAGTACTAGTCCGATGTCACCCTGACCACTGGTCACTGCGGGGAAGTACTAGTCAGATGTCATCCTGACCACTGGTCACTGCGGGGAAGTACTAGTCCAATGTCATCCTGACCACTGGTCACTGCGGGAAGTACTAGTCCAATGTCATCCTGACCACTGGTCACTGCGGGAAGTACTAGTCCAATGTCATCCTGACCACTGGTCACTGCGGGGAAGTACTAGTCCAATGTCATCCTGACCACTGGTCACTGCGGGGAAGTACTAGTCCAATGTCATCCTGACCACTGGTCACTGCGGGAAGTACTAGTCCAATGTCATCCTGACCACTGGTCACTGCGGGGAAGTACTAGTCAGATGTCATCCTGACCACTGGTCACTGCGGGAAGTACTAGTCCGATGTCACCCTGACCACTGGTCACTGCGGGGAAGTACTAGTCAGATGTCATCCTGACCACTGGTCACCGCAGGGAAAGTACTAGTCCGATGTCATCATCTTTTACAGACAAAGACGTTTTTCGCAAGTAGGAAAAAAAAAAAAAAATCAAGGTTTTACAGTTTGTCCGCAAATAAGGGGTTAAGGCCGAGAGTCCAGGCGGACAGCAAGAGAGCTGCATAGGGGATACAAGTACGATCATCCCCTCCTCGGTCTTCCAGTCCTCCCCAAATTCCTGCCATTCCTAAAGCTGTGTGCCTGACAGCACATCAGGAGAGCGATCAGCCCTCCAGCCCGGCTGTAGATAAGGCCCGGACGGTGCCGACATATGGACGGAGATCAGCTCCTCCATAACTCACTCATTTCATCTCTTAACCCCCTCCGAGAAGGACATTTGTAGAGCACATGCTCCGCCACGGATTCCTCACAACCAAAAAAGATCCCAAAAAATACAGGAAAATTGCATAAATGGCAATTGCTTAAAGGGGTTGTCCACTACTTTCACCAGGATAGGTCATCAATGTCTGATCGGTTGGGGTTCCACACCCCATTGCTGTTCTTGGTGGCGGCGGGCAGAAATGCTCAGTTCCGGAGCTACTCTGTCTTCCGATAGCGGCCACGGCCGGGGATTGCCCCATCCGCCTCCTATAGATTAGAATGGGAGGCGGATGTGCAGTACCCGGCTGCAGCCGCTTTCTGAGGACGGAGCATTTCCACCTGCTGCTGCTGCCGGGACCGAGAACAGGTGATCAGTGAGGGTGCGGGGTGTCGGACCCCGGCCGATGAGATATTGATGACCTATGGTAAGGATGGGCCATCAATGTCAAAGTAGTGGACAACCTCTTTAAAATTAGAAGGAATTCCTCTGGCACTATTCAGTGGAAAAAACGGTTTAGTGTAATCAGTCCAGTCCTGCGACCGCACTATATGGCAGTAAACACACAGAGCAAAAAAACGCGGTGCTCATTTCAACAGATGGCCGCCCATATAATACCGTAAGAAAGAAGCGAAAGGCACTCACCGGGTTGCTCAAAAATAGGGAAGCTGTTTATTCGACCATTAGGTCAGGGGGAATGGAGTGAGGGAGGGGGTACACAAAGTCCGTCGGACGACGGCCGTTTCGCGTCTAACAATTGTTAGACGCGAAACGGCCGTCGTCCGACGGACTGTGTGTACCCCCCCCTCCCTCCATTCCCTCTGACCTAATGGTCGAATAAACAGCTTCCCTTTTTTTTTTGAGCAACCCAGTGAGTGCCTTTCGCTTCTTTCTTACGGCCTTTAAAATTAGGGATGAGCTTAATAAACCAGCAATTATGTGCAGACGGCAAATTTCCAGTTTACGACTGTCCTCAGGGATTTTATTAAGAGGGGTCTTTTCCATTTGCCCTTCTTCAGAGGTCGGTGTTGCGAGCAGAACGAGACGTCCGAAACTTATTTAGGGCTATTTACGCCAGGGCATCTAATACAGACTGAGCGGTAAATGACAACACATCGAGAGGCTCAGCTTTAGAGCAAAACTCTGCATGTGGCCCGCTACGGATTCATGACAGCACCTGAACTAATGGATTCAGCCGAGGGCCGGGGGAAACCTTTACCTTTCCACCATATGCGTCTGATCCAGCGACAGCCCATCGATGGCGGTGCACTCGGGGCACTTGAATTTTTTGCGCGGCGTCACCTACAGCGGGGAGAAGAAAAAGAGAAGCCATCAACTCGTGCAATATTGATCACAGGGAACGGGACATGTTTGTTGTTCTCCGGTTTCAGGCGGCTTGGGTTGGGTAGCACAGTGCTAAGCCCAAGACCCAATGAAAACAGATCGCAGGATTTGCCTCCATCCCTCCCCCCCCTTCTGGTGATGACAAGCCCTTTAATTCCTTTTTAATGACTTCTCGCTCCGCCAAGGTCCCTGTGTAAACATCTTTTTTTTTTCTTGTAGAGTTTTCCGAGCTCTCCGCGGCTTCTCCGTAACCTTCAGCCGACAAAGCAGATGAGCTGCGCTTACCCCCACCTCCCGCTTACTTCTCCCCAATTACAAAAAGAGTAATCCTCGTGAGCGATCACCGGCCTGGGCTGGCAGGATCACCAACCTACGAGCGGAGGAGATGCCATCGCAGCACCTGATCCGGGCGCGGATGACACCACGGGAAATGTATGTGTGAAGGGCTCAGGATCAAAGGCCGGCTGATATCAGAGAGATACCGCCGGTAATACCGGGGATTGGAGAAGATGATTGCAAGATCACTTTTAAATTAACATTCGAGAGGGGTGAAATTTACAATTAACATTCCTCTCGTCAGCTGTCCGGGGGCCGACAGATGGTCTCCTATATGGGACGGCCGGTGACTCCGAAACCAGAGCACAATGGAAAAGGATGGGACTCCGGATGACACTGGCAGACGGGGGAGGGGGGGGGATCTTAATGCTCAAAAGGGTTATGGCTTTGAAACAGCGCCACCTTTGTCCGTGGGCAGTACTTACTTTGATTGGAGCCTTCCCGGTTACGTTGGCGACCAAGAAGTTCATGGCGATATCTTCACAATTCATGTGGGCGTCCACCCAGTTCTTGATGTCTCCCGGCATCTTGTAGGTGTACAGGTAATTGAAATACTGCAAAGGCGAGAAAACAAGAGATGACCATTAGCCCGGGGCCAACATGCACGCCCCCCGCCTTGACACCGGACTTGTTTTTTCCAAGATGGCGGATGTGACGAGGCCGGCAGTAAGGTCTTTAGAGCCCTCTAACCATGGGGTCAGGTTCGGAGTCGTTACCTTGTGATAGAACGCGGCCCCGGTGAGCACCATCGACACCTCGTTGGTCCATTCGGACTCGTACTTCCACTTGTTCATCTCGTGGTCCCACAGGTGGAGCCGTCCGGGGTATCCCACCAGCCGGTCAGGGAATTCCCTCCATACCTGGAGGAGAGAGGGAGATATAGTGTGAGGTTAATACAGGCGCCGCTCACCTGTATGACCCAATAACTCAGCAGTAAGGGCTGTGGGCGTCTGAGATGTTCTCCTAGTTTCTGACTTTTCCCTACAGTAATACATGCTGTGTTTCCAGGACGCTCCTCACTGGCACTTGTGTATCAGCACAGCTTCATTCCTGCACAGATTTCTCCTTGTACAGACAATGACGGCTCTCGTCTCCCTTGTGCTGGTGAACATGCGATTCTCACTCCCTCTACAAATTCAGCCATAGGTGCAATACACACCCTGTCTGTGATTCACTTTCCCCCACTTACAGACCACTGGCTGGTTTTTCCGTGCCTACACTGTGATCAGTACCACCTGTGTGATCTACCCTCATTTACACACTTTGGTCAGCTGTGGACAACCTCCTCCCTGCTGGTATCTCTAACACTGAGAGAAGGGAAAGGAGAGAAAAGCGAAACAGCCAGGATCTAAGTCAGAAGCAGCAGAACAGCCAGCTAGGTGAAGGAGTTGCACAGACTCTACAACAGCAGAATGCTAGGAAATGTTTAATAAAGACCATTTAGAAAGGAAATTGGTCATAATGGGTAGACTTGGGGGGTGGGGATGGGGGCGGACTCATCCGGTGGTCTCACATGTGCGTTTCTGTTCCATTCAAAGCCTATGAGGCTGACAGAAATGGCCAAGTACAACACATATCTTCAGGCCCACGACGGTCTTTCCATTTGTTGAGGACACGCAGGGACCCCATGCTGACGACCTGTAGGGAGGGACCCCACCAATCTCAAGCTCTTTCCTCACCGTGTGGATAGTTGGACAATTATTATAGCTGGAATAACCCGTTAATTTTGCACTTGGGAGGCAAATTAATGACAATTTTCAGTACAAAGAGGTCCATATCCTTGGCCAATATTGGTTGCCCATTTGCAGACTGTAGAGTCAGCCATGACTCCCCCATTAGGACCCCCCTTTTCTAATATTCAGAGCGCGCTCTCCGCCGGTCGGCGTCGCACGGTCAACGCAGATGAAAAATGAGAGACGGGCTGGAAAAATGGTCCTGCTGGACAAGGAGTAACCGGCAGATCCCTGGCTAATGCCATGGGACGCGGAGGAGAAAAAAAAAAAGCACAAAATAGAAGGTGGGGGTGCGGGGTATGAGGGGGGTGTTGTGAAGAATTTGTAACGCTGCCGCAGACAGACGTGTCACCCCCAGAGTCAGCAGCTGGATACAATCAGACCCTCCATCTCCGTCACTTCATCCATAACCTGACCGCTGACAAGGGGATCAAAACTACAGGAAAATGAGAACAGGCTGGGTGATCATTAGTAGCACCCCAAAATGTTAAACATGCTACTGACCACATTAAATGGGGCTGATTTACCGGCCCGGAGAGGGGGAAGAAAGGGTCAGACAATTCTCCTAAATGAAGAATGAGAGAGCAGTCAGCGAAATTACAAATGTGCTCCTCAAATCGGGGCCGAGCCGGTAATGAGCGACTGAGCGGGACAAGTGCACGACCGGTGACCCCCCGAACTACCGGCACCGCACCTCCATACACATCGCATGCCGCCGAGTCCTTCTGCCACTCCACTACATACACAACGCGTGCTGCCGAGTCCTTCTGCCACTCCACTACATACACGCGTGCCGCCGAGTTCTTCTGCCACTCCACTACATACAAAAAACGCGTGCCACCGAGTCCTTCTGCCACTCCACTACATACACAACGCATGCTGCAGAGTCCTTCTGCAACTCCTCCACTACATACACAACGCGTGCCGCCGAGTCCTTCTGCCACTCCACTATATACATGACGCGTGCCGCCGAGTCCTTCTGCCACTCCACTACATACACGCGTGCTGCCGAGTCCTTCTGCCACTCCACTACATACACAACGTGTGCCGCCGAGTCCTTCTGCCACTCCACTACATACACGCGTGCCGCCGAGTTCTTCTGCCACTCCACTACATACAAAAAACGCGTGCCACCGAGTCCTTCTGCCACTCCACTACATACACAACGCATGCTGCAGAGTCCTTCTGCAACTCCTCCACTACATACAAAACGCGTGCCGCCGAGTCCTTCTGCCACTCCACTATATACATGACGCGTGCCGCCGAGTCCTTCTACCACTCCACTACATACACGCGTGCTGCCGAGTCCTTCTGCCACTCCACTACATACACAATGTGTGCCGCCGAGTCCTTCTGCCACTCCACTACATACACAACGCGTGCCGCCGAGTCCTTCTGCCACTCCACTACATACACGCGTGCCGCCGAGTTCTTCTGCCACTCCACTACATACAAAACGTGTGCCACCGAGTCCTTCTGCCACTCCACTACATACACAACGCATGCTGCAGAGTCCTTCTGCAACTCCTCCACTACATACAAAACGCGTGCCGCCGAGTCCTTCTGCCAGTCCACTATATACATGACGCGTGCCGCCGAGTCCTTCTGCCACTCCACTACATACACGCGTGCCGCCGAGTCCTTCTGCCACTCCACTATATACGTGACGCCGAGTCCTTCTGCCACTCCACTACATACACGTGTGCCGCTGAGTCCTTCTGCCACTCCACTACATACACGCGTGCCGCCGAGTCCTTCTGCCACTCCACTACATACACGCGTGCCGCCGAGTCCTTCTGCCACTCCACTACATACACGCGTGCCGCCGAGTCCTTCTGCCACTCCACTACATACAAAACGCGTGCCGCCGAGTCCTTCTGCCACGCCACTACATACACAACGCGTGCCGCCGAGTCCTTCTGCCACTCCACTATATACACAACGTGTGCCGCCGAGTCCTTCTGCCACTCCACTATATACACAACGTGTGCCGCCGAGTCCTTCTGCCACTTCCCTATATACGTGACGCCGAGTCCTTCTGCCACTCCACTACATACACAACGCATGCCGCCGAGTCCTTCCGCCACTCCACTATATACACAACGCGTGCCGCCGAGTCCTTCTGCCACTCCACTATATACACAACGCGTGCCGCCGAGTCCTTCTGCCACTCCACTACATACACAACGCATGCCGCCGAGTCCTTCTGCCACTCCACTACATACACAACGCATGCCGCCGAGTCCTTCTGCCACTCCACTACATAATGTTGTAAGCCAGAGAGTCCTTTCTATTATTACATTATGGAATTGTCCTATGAGCGTTTGCCTAATATGATCCTATTTGACAATGAAGGGGGCTTTTCCTCCCACGTGTTGCCTTTTCCCCCCACGTGTTGCCTTTTCCCCCCACGTGTTGCCTTTTCCCCCCACGTGTTGCCCCCACATGTTGCCTTTTCCCCCCACGTGTTGCCTTTCCCCCCCACGTGTTGCCTTCCCACCCCCGTGTTGCCTTCCCCCCCCCCCCCCCCCGTGTTGCCTTTCCCCCCCCCACGTGTTGCCTTTCCCCCCCCCCACGTGTTGCCTTTCCCCCCCCCACGTGTTGCCTTTCCCCCCCACGTGTTGCCTTTCCCCCCCACGTGTTGCCTTTCCCCCCCACGTGTTGCCTTTCCCCCCCACGTGTTGCTTTCCCCCCCCCACGTGTTGTTTCCCCCTCCCCACGTGTTGTTTCCCCCTCCCCACGTGTTGCTTTTCCCCCCCACGTGTTGCTTTTCCCCCCCACGTGTTGCTTTTCCCCCCCACGTGTTGCTTCCCCCCCCCCACGTGTTGCTTTCCCCCCCCCACGTGTTGCTTTCCCCCCCCACGTGTTGCTTTTCCCGGCTGCTCCGCCCGTTCTCATCAAAGTGATGGCTTTATGAATGTGAAACAGGTGGATTAGGATGAACAGATCTTCAATCACTAAAAGCAGCCACCGGATTTGTACCGAGAAACCCAAGTGCCACCTAGCGGGCCGCCGTGGTCAAGCGGGATTGCATATATATGTATATATATATAAAAAAAAAAAAATAGGAGTAACCCCCTTTAATCAGGGTTGTAGACGGGGGCGCGTCTGTCTGCTCCCTCCGAATATAAAACCCCCCCAAGTCCTTATTTGCTAAAAATAAAAGCGCAGCAGAGTGCACTCACTGACATCATCCATCACGAGGAATCGGGCCAGTAAACTGCAATATTAAGTCTCCGAAGAGCAATGAAAAGCAGCATGGAGCAGTGTGAACGCGGCGCGGAGCAGATTTCCCACAGAACCCAATAGTCCTGCAGCTGGCACCAATAATGTGACTGCCGAATCCCCCTGAGACGCCGAGAGCAAACCTCAGATGGCCGGGAACGCGCTACCTGCCAATATTCTTGGACCGGCTCCACCATAACGCATCTTAAAGGGGAACTCCATACCTTCCCTTTAAACTTGGGTCGATGGAGGGTCGTCGCTTCCACTATTGGGGGTTTCTCACCTCGTATCCGAACTGCAGCTCGTCCGACGTGAGCATGATGATGTCGTCGTCGATGGCGAGCACGGCCTCCGTCTCGATCTCGTCATACGGGAAGAAGCGGTTACTCAGCTTATTCTCGGCCGTCCGGACGACTTTCAGGGGAACCCGGATCTTGGGCCATAAACTTTCTGTGGAAGAAAAACGGGAGTTTAAAGCAACAGGTCTTGCCGCCACCCAGCTTTCCCAGACCCCAGAAAAGCGGCATTTATGATAGTTAATGCAGAGGATTCTTCCTTTTCTACATGATCGTGTTTCCTCCTGAAGACAGCGCCATCTAGTGCTCCAAAGTGTATGAAAAACTGCAAGAACGAGTCCTTAACGGGATATTCCCATCTTGTAACGTTGCGGCTTATTTGGTGGAACATTGAATAACCTTCCAATCTTGCAAAAGGGCTCGGTTTCGGACTACATGCAGCAGTCGGACCCCCATAATCAGTAAGTGATATATTGTGAAGACCTGAAGAGCAGGGGGGTCCCAACTGAATGATTAAGAGCCAAGCTCTCAGCAACATCCATGTGTGCGGCTGCAAGCATAGAGCGGGCTCAGGAGGTGAGCCTGCGCTGTACAGCCAGCACCAGAGCCCAACTGCTGCCATTGCAAACAACGATTTAATGATTTAGATGCCGCGGTTAATCATCACTGTGACATTTAAGAGGTTAGAAACAGAGGGTTCTTATCCAACGAGCATCGCCCACCCGGCAACACAATCATGGGGTGCAAATGGCGCCGTCTAGGCAAAGAAAGGGCCGACTGAGGACCGCCATGTCTACTAAGTTTGTGAAGCCACAAGAGATGGGTAATCATACAATAACAGTATGGCAGTCATGGTATAAGGGACGGAATGATCGCAGGGTCAAGTCTGCAAAAAAGGCAAAGAAGGGGAAAATGAAATTTTGAAAATGAGTAATAATAATAACAAAGAAATTCTGAGAGATTATATATATTATATATATATATATATATTATATATAGGATAGAGAGAGAGCGCCAGAAAGCGCGAGCGCCAGAAAGAGAGCGAGAGAGCGAGCGCCAGAAAGAGAGCGAGCGCCAGAAAGAGAGCGAGAGAGCGAGCGCCAGAAAGAGAGCGAGAGAGCGAGCGCCAGAAAGAGAGCGAGAGAGCGAGCGCCAGAAAGAGAGCGAGAGAGCGAGCGCCAGAAAGAGAGCGAGAGAGCGAGCGCCAGAAAGAGAGCGAGAGAGCGAGCGCCAGAAAGAGCGAGCGCCAGAAGGAGAGCGAGCGCCAGAAAGAGAGCGAGAGAGCGAGCGCCAGAAAGAGAGCGAGAGAGCGAGCGCCAGAAAGAGAGCGAGAGCCAGAAAGAGAGCGAGAGAGCGAGCGCCAGAAAGAGAGCGAGAGAGCGAGCGCCAGAAAGAGAGCGAGAGAGCGAGCGCCAGAAAGAGAGCGAGAGAGCGAGCGCCAGAAAGAGAGCGAGAGAGCGAGCGCCAGAAAGAGAGCGAGAGAGCGAGCGCCAGAAAGAGAGCGAGAGAGCGAGCGCCAGAAAGAGAGCGAGAGAGCGAGCGCCAGAAAGAGAGCGAGAGAGCGAGCGCCAGAAAGAGCGAGGGAGCGAGCGCCAGAAAGAGCGAGAGAGCGAGCGCCAGAAAGAGCGAGAGAGCGAGCGCCAGAAAGAGCGAGTGCCAGACAGAGAGCGAGAGAGCGAGCGCCAGACAGAGAGCGAGAGAGTGCCAGAAAGAGAGAGCAAGTGCCAGACAGAGAGAGAGCGAGCGCCAGAAAGAGAGCGAGTGCCATAAAAAGAAAGAGAGAGCAAGTGCCAGACAGAGAGCGCGCCAGAAAGAGCGAGAGAGCGAGCGAAAGCGAGCGCCAGAAAGAGAGAGAGCGCCAGAAAGAGAGCGAGAGAGCGAGCGCCAGAAAGAGCGAGAGAGCGAGCGCCAGAAAGAGAGCGAGAGAGCGAGCGCCAGAAAGAGAGCGAAAGAGCGAGCGCCAGAAAGAGAGCGAAAGAGCGAGCGCCAGAAAGAGAGCGAAAGAGCGAGCGCCAGAAAGAGAGCGAGAGAGCGAGCGCCAGAAAGAGAGCGAGAGAGCGAGCGCCACAAAAGAGAGCGAGAGAGCGAGCGCCAGAAAGAGAGCGAGAGAGCGAGCGCCAGAAAGAGAGCGAGAGAGCGAGCGCCAGAAAGAGCGAGAGAGCGAGCGCCAGAAAGAGCGAGAGAGCGAGCGCCAGAAAGAGCGAGAGCGCGCCAGAAAGAGAGAGCAAGTGCCAGACAGAGAGAGTGCGAGCGCCAGAAAGAGAGCGAGTGCCATAAAAAGAGAGAGCAAGTGCCAGAGAGCGAGCAAGTGCCAGAAAGAGAGCGAGCGCCAGAAAGAGAGCGAGAGAGCGCCAGAAAGAGAGCAAGCGCCAGAAAGAGAGCGAGCGCCAGAAAGAGAGCGAGCGCCAGAAAGAGCGAGAGAGCGCCAGAAAGAGCGAGAGAGCGAGCGCCAGAAAGAGAGAGAGAGCGCCAGAAAGAGCGAGAGAGCGAGCGCCAGAAAGAGAGAGTGCATGAGCGCCAGAAAGAGAGAGTGCATGAGCGCCAGAAAGAGAGAGTGCATGAGCACCAGAAAGAGAGAGCGCCAGTGAGAGAGCGAGGGAGAGAGCTAGCAAGAAAAAGAGATCATGAGAAAGAGAGGAGATAGCGAGACCGGAATAGAAAAATATGACAATATTTAGGGTGAAAGCTAAAAGTAGAGGAAAAAGAAAGCCTCTGGATCCATTGGTGATTTCGGGTGGTTACACTTTGCCCCTATTATACACAGGTTTGGGGTCTCGGTGACTGCACAGACAGAAATTCCCCAGATCTATTATCCCACAATAAATGTTGTGAAAACAGAATCCCTTTTTGCTCCTTTTTCCCCTCTTTTCCCGCTGTTCAGTACATTATATGGTAAAATGAACGGTGTCATTAAATCTAACAGGGACGAGCCGCAACAAACAAGCCCCGATGAGGCTGCGAAGACGAAAAAATAAAAAGTTACAACTTCTGGAAGAGGGGGAAAAAAATGAAAAAAATAGAAAAATAGAAATGGTTAATGGTTAACAATGGCTGTCTCCACAAATGGTTAAACAGAGTGTTTTCGATCTCTGACAGCAAGCAGGGGTCTTGAAAATGGCGAGAAAGTTTATTCTGAATTTGCAGAACTTTTCATTGATATACTGATTATACTGATTAAGCTTGTAGATCTAGAAAGCGTCCTAGATTCCCCCGCGGCCCCGGTGGACGGGCGTCAGCCTGGAACCATTAGGCGGCCGGGTACTGATCTCAGCTCCCTTGTGAGGGTCCGATAATTCGGGATGCATTTTCTGAGTGTATCAATGTCGAAAAAAATAAAATAAAATAAATGACTCGGTCGGCTGGAAGCATCAAAAGAAGGAAAATGAAGATGAATGTGGCGGGAGTACGGCTCCTCTGCAGCCGGCGGATGGATTCCCTGCAGCTTTCGGGGTCTGACCGCACTATTTGTTTAAAGTGATATGAAAGCTAATGCAAGACGGCCGGGGGGGACCTTGAAGTCTCCGCTGACATCTCCAGTCAAATACAGGCCGCCTAATTATCGGCTACTGTACGGAGGCCCCTAGCAGAGCGCCACGGCCGGCCTCACACGTGATAACTTCTTATTTACATCCGATTAGCCGCCTCTACCCCCAGCTGATGAGGAGTCGGATCCATTTACACAGCGATGTGCAAGCATGTGTTCTGCGCTGCAACCTTCAGATACTCACGGACATGGGAGAGGTAAAGGGAATGTAATATTGCTGGGGGTACGGCTGCGGAGACCACCACTAATCCATCAGAGCAAAGCTTGCCCGGCACAGACACTGCACCATCAGAGCAAAGCATGCCCGGCACAGACCCTGCACCATCAGAGCAAAGCATGCCCGGCACAGGCACTGCACCATCAGAGCAAAGCATGCCCGGCACATACACTGCACCATCAGAGCAAAGCATGCCCGGCACAGACCCTGCACCATCAGAGCAAAGCATGCCCGGCACAGACCCTGCACCATCAGAGCAAAGCATGCCCGGCACAGACCCTGCACCATCAGAGCAAAGCATGCCCGGCACAGACCCTGCACCATCAGAGCAAAGCATGCCCGGCACAGACCCTGCACCATCAGAGCAAAGCATGCCCGGCACAGGCACTGCACCATCAGAGCAAAGCATGCCCGGCACAGACCCTGCACCATCAGAGCAAAGCATGCCCGGCACAGACCCTGCACCATCAGAGCAAAGCATGCCCGGCACAGACCCTGCACCATCAGAGCAAAGCATGCCCGCCACAAACACTGCACCATCAGAGCAAAGCATGCCCGGCACAGACCCTGCACCATCAGAGCAAAAGCATGCCCGGCACAGACACTGCACCATCAGAGCAAAGCATGCCCGGCACAGACCCTGCACCATCAGAGCATAGCATGCCCGGCACAGGCACTGCACCATCAGAGCAAAGCATGCCCGGCACAGACCCTGCACCATCAGAGCAAAGCATGCCCGGCACAGACCCTGCACCATCAGAGCAAAGCATGCCCGGCACAGACCCTGCACCATCAGAGCAAAGCATGCCCGCCACAAACACTGCACCATCAGAGCAAAGCATGCCCGGCACAGACCCTGCACCATCAGAGCAAAGCATGCCCGGCACAGACCCTGCACCATCAGAGCAAAGCATGCCCGGCACAGGCACTGCACCATCAGAACAAAGCATGCCCGGCACAGGCACTGCACCATCAGAGCAAAGCATGCCCGGCACAGACACTGCACCATCAGAGCAAAGCATGCCCTGCACAGACACTGCACCATCAGAGCAAAGCATGTCCGGCACATACACTGCACCATCAGAGCAAAGCATGCCCTGCACAGACACTGCACCATCAGAGCAAAGCATGCCCGGCACAGACACTGCACCATCAGAACAAAGCATCCCCGCCACAGACACTGCACCACCGGAGCAAAGCATGCCCGCCACAGACACTTCACCATCAGAGCAAAGCATGCCCTGCACAGACCCTGCACCATCAGAGCAAAGCATGCCCTGCACAGACACTGCACCATCAGAGCAAAGCATGCCCTGCACAGACACTGCACCATCAGAGCAAACCATACACTGCACAGAGACTGCACCATCAGAGCAAAGCATGCCCGCCACAGACACTGCACCATCAGAGCAAAGCATGCCCTGCACAGACACTGCACCATCAGAGCAAAGAAAGTCCTGCACAGACCCTGCAGCATCAGAGCAAAGCATGCCCTGCACAGACACTGCACCATCAGAGCAAAGCATGCCCGCCACAGACACTGCACCATCAGAGCAAAGCATGCCCGCCACAGACACTGCACCATCAGAGCAAAGCATGCCCTGCACAGACCCTGCACCATCAGAGCAAAGCATGCCCTGCACAGACACTGCACCATCAGCGCAAAGCATGCCCTGCACAGACCCTGCAGCATCAGAGCAAAGCATGCCCGGCACAGACACTGCACCATCAAAGCAAAGCATGCCCGGCACAGACACTGCACCATCAGAGCAAAGCATGCCCGGCACAGACACTGCACCATCAAAGCAAAGCATGCCCTGCACAGACCCTGCACCATCAGAGCAGAGCATGCCCTGCACAGACACTGCACAATCAGAGCAGAGCATGCCCGGCACAGACACTGCACCATCAGAGAAAAGCATGTCCTGCACAGACACTGCACCATCAGATCAGAGGATGCCCGGCACCATCAGAGCAAAGCATGCCCTGCACCATCAGAGAAAAGCATGCCCGGCACAGACACTGCACCATCAGAGCAGAGCATGCCCGGCACAGACACTGCACCATCAGAGCAAAGCATGCCCGGCACAGACACTGCACCATCGGAGCAAAGCATGCCCTGCACAGACCCTGCACCATCAGAGCAAAGCATGCCCGGCACATACCCTGCACCATCAGAGCAAAGCATGCCCGGGACAGACACTGCACCATCAGAGCAAAGCATGCCCGGCACAGACACTGCACCATCAGAGCAAAGTATGCCCGGGACAGACACTGCACCATCAGAGCAAAGCATGCCCGGCACAGACACTTCACCATCAGAGCAAAGCATGCCCTGCACAGACCCTGCACCATCAGAGCAAAGCATGCCCTGCACAGACACTGCACCATCAGAGCAAAGCATGCCCTGCACAGACACTGCACCATCAGAGCAAAGCATGCCCTGCACAGACACTGCACCATCAGAGCAAAGCATGCCCGCCACAGACACTGCACCATCAGAGCAAAGCATGCCCGCCACAGACACTGCACCATCAGAGCAAAGCATGCCCTGCACAGACCCTGCACCATCAGAGCAAAGCATGCCCTGCACAGACACTGCACCATCAGCGCAAAGCATGCCCTGCACAGACCCTGCAGCATCAGAGCAAAGCATGCCCGGCACAGACAATGCACCATCAAAGCAAAGCATGCCCGGCACAGACACTGCACCATCAGAGCAAAGCATGCCCGGCACAGACACTGCACCATCAAAGCAAAGCATGCCCTGCACAGACCCTGCACCATCAGAGCAGAGCATGCCCTGCACAGACACTGCACAATCAGAGCAGAGCATGCCCGGCACAGACACTGCACCATCAGAGAAAAGCATGTCCTGCACAGACACTGCACCATCAGATCAGAGGATGCCCGGCACCATCAGAGCAAAGCATGCCCTGCACCATCAGAGAAAAGCATGCCCGGCACAGACACTGCACCATCAGAGCAGAGCATGCCCGGCACAGACACTGCACCATCAGAGCAAAGCATGCCCGGCACAGACACTGCACCATCGGAGCAAAGCATGCCCTGCACAGACCCTGCACCATCAGAGCAAAGCATGCCCGGCACATACCCTGCACCATCAGAGCAAAGCATGCCCTGCACAGACCCTGCACCATCAGAGCAAAGCATGCCCGGCACATACCCTGCACCATCAGAGCAAAGCATGCCCGGGACAGACACTGCACCATCAGAGCAAAGCATGCCCGGCACAGACACTGCACCATCAGAGCAAAGTATGCCCTGCACAGACACTGCACCATCAGAGCAAAGCATGCCCGGCACAGACACTGCACCATCAGAGCAAAGCATGCCCGGCACAGACACTGCACCATCAGAGCAAAGCATGCCTGGCACAGACACTGCACCATCAGAGCAAAGCATGCCCTGCACAGACCCTGCACCATCAGAGCAAAGCATGCCCGGCACAGGCTCTGCACCATCAGAGCAAAGCATGCCCGGCACAGACTCTGCACCATCAGAGCAAAGCATGCCCTGCACAGACTCTGCACCATCAGAGCAAAGCATGCCCTGCACAGACACCGCACCATCAGAGCAAAGCATGCCCTGCACAGACACCGCACCATCAGAGCAAAGCATGCCCGGCACAGACCCTGCACCATCCGGAAGGTTGTGCACCCTCAAAGCAATTAGCAGAATTTTGAATGCAGCTCTGGATGTGACTGTAGATACAGCACTGGTATTTGCCATCCATGTTGGTGTCAGGCTTGTGTAGGACCATTCAATATTTAATGCTCCTGATAATACCCGTTATAGTGAAATGGCTGCACCCCTCATTACCCAGGGGTAGAGGCATACAACACCCGGTCAGGTCAGTACCGGTATTTTGTCTATATACACAGTAAGGGCTCAGACATCTCTGCACACCGGTCAGATCACGGGCTCGCTGAAGGCCTCCTGACCCGAACTCAGCAGCCTCATATGCCGGAGACCCGCGGATGAGACCGATGGGCACAGACGCCTGAATGTTCCCTAATGGCTCAGTCTTTAGGACATTTACCTTCAGGAGGACTCTTATTCTGGTTATTCCAGACCACCAGGAGTTTGGAGAGGCTGGGGACCTTGGACACCTCTGTGATGACCCTGAAGAGGCTCTCCACGCGGTCGTAGGTCAGCACCACAGCGGTGAACCCCTGCGACTGAGGCGGGATTAACGGCAGAAAGAGGGGGTTGCTCACACTGCTCCATTTCTAAAAGGAGAAAAAAAGAAAAAGTAAACAACGGCCGGAAACATAAATGATAATGAAGAAAAGTGCAAAAAACATAAAACAATAATACTACAAACATAATGCAAAGTCTGCAATAAAGAGACCGCAGACCTCCGGAGCTACATACGACACTGATACACTAGTGCTAATAGAGAGAGTGCAAGGAGGTGAATCTGGAGTCCACCGCTCATTGCCTAGGTCACCGACCACCCCTGCAGGTTATCATAGGGGGCCGGTTACTAGGCAACAAGCGAACAAGTGTCCAACAATATTATATATATATTATAATTAGATAGATATATATATATATATATATACACATATATACACATACACACACACAGTTGGGTCCAGAAATATTTGGACAGTGACACAAGTTTTGTTATTTTAGCTGTTTACAACAACATGTTCAGAAATACAATTATATATATATAATATGGGCTGAAAGTGCACACTCCCAGCTGCAATATGAGAGTTTTCACATCCAAATCGGAGAAAGGGTTTAGGAATCATAGCTCTGTAATGCATAGCCTCCTCTTATTCAAGGGACCAAAAGTAATTGGACAAGGGACTCTAAGGGCTGCAATTAACTCTGAAGGCGTCTCCCTCGTTAACCTGTAATCAATGAAGTAGTTAAAAGGTCTGGGGTTGATTACAGGTGTGTGGTTTTGGATTTGGAAGCTGTTGCTGTGACCAGACAACATGCGGTCTAAGGAACTCTCAATTGAGGTGAAGCAGAACATCCTGAGGCTGAAAAAAAAGAAAAAATCCATCAGAGAGATAGCAGACATGCTTTGAGTAGCAAAATCAACAGTCGGGTACATTCTGAGAAAAAAGGAATTGACTGGTGAGCTTGGGAACTCAAAAAGGCCTGGGCGTCCACGGATGACAACAGTGGTGGATGATCGCCGCATACTTTCTTTGGTAAGGAAGAACCCGTTCACAACATCAACTGAAGTCCAGAACACTCTCAGTGAAGTAGGTGCATCTGTCTCTAAGTCAACAGTAAAGAGAAGACTCCATGAAAGTAAATACAAAGGGTTCACATCTAGATGCAAACCATTCATCAATTCCAAAAATAGACAGGCCAGAGATTTGCTGAAAAACACCTCATGAAGCCAGCTCAGTTCTGGAAAAGTATTCTATGGACAGATGAGACCAAGATCAACCTGTACCAGAATGATGGGAAGAAAAAAGTTTGGAGAAGAAAGGGAACGGCACATGATCCAAGGCACACCACATCCTCTGTAAAACATGGTGGAGGCAACGTGATGGCATGGGCATGCATGGCTTTCAATGGCACTGGGTCACTTGTGTTTATTGATGACATAACAGCAGACAAGAGTAGCCGGATGAATTCTGAAGTGTACCGGGATATACTTTCAGCCCAGATTCAGCCAAATGCCGCAAAGTTGATCGGACGGCGCTTCATAGTACAGATGGACAATGACCCCAAGCATACAGCCAAAGCTACCCAGGAGTTCATGAGTGCAAAAAAGTGGAACATTCTGCAATGGCCAAGTCAATCACCAGATCTTAACCCAATTGAGCATGCATTTCACTTGCTCAAATCCAGACTTAAGACGGAAAGACCCACAAACAAGCAAGACCTGAAGGCTGCGGCTGTAAAGGCCTGGCAAAGCATTAAGAAGGAGGAAACCCAGCGTTTGGTGATGTCCATGGGTTCCAGACTTAAGGCAGTGATTGCCTCCAAAGGATTCGCAACAAAATATTGAAAATAAAAATATTTTGTTTGGGTTTGGTTTATTTGTCCAATTACTTTTGACCTCCTAAAATGTGGAGTGTTTGTAAAGAAATGTGACAATTCCTACAATTTCTATCAGATATTTTTGTTCAAACCTTCAAATTAAACGTTACAATCTGCACTTGAATCCAATGTGGTGGCATGCAGAGCCCAACTCGCCAAAATTGTGTCACTGTCCAAATGTTTCTGGACCTAACATATATATATATATATATATATATATATATATATATATATATATATATATATATATATATATATATATATATATTATATATATATATATATATATATATATTATATATACACATACATACATATACACACACACAAAGCGCAAGCAATTGATACCCTTAATTTCCTTCCACCTTCTATAAAGACACATCTGCAGGTTTTTCCCTCCTCTCTCTATACAGACACATCTGCAGGTTTTTCTCTCCGCTCTCTATATAGACACATCTGCAGGTTTTTCCCTCCTCTCTCTATACAGACGCATCTGCAGGTTTTTCTCTCCGCTCTCTATATAGACACATCTGCAGGTTTTTCCCTCCGCTCTCTATACAGACACATCTGCATGTTTTCCCCTCCGCTCTCTATACAGACACATCTGCAGGTTTTTCCCTCCGCTCTCTATACAGACACATCTGCAGGTTTTTCCCTCCGCTCTCTATACAGACACATCTGCAGGTTTTTTCTCTCTGCTCTCTATATAGACACATCTGCAGGTTTTTCTCTCCGCTTTCTATATAGACATCTGCAGGTTTTTCCCTCCGCTCTCTATACAGACACATCTGCAGGTTTTTTCTCTCTGCTCTCTATATAGACACATCTGCAGGTTTTTCTCTCCGCTCTCTATATAGCCACATCTGCATGTTTTTCTCTCGGCTCTCTATAGACACATCTGCAGGTTTTTCTCACTATCTGACATGAAATGAGAGCAAACCTTTCCCTTTTTAGGTCAATTAGGAACCAAAATTATTTATATTTGCCAAATGCCAGAATAATGAGGGGTAGAGAGAATGTGGAGGGAAAACCTGCAGATGTGTTTAGTTGAGAAATATCTATAATCTTCAATGACCCCAATACTGCATCACCACAGCTGCCGCCCGGCCGACACCCCACCTACTGTTTCCTCCCCAAAAGCCTATAGAATGTAAGCCCACAAGGGCAGGGCCCTCTTCCCTCTGTACTAGTCTGTCTATTAAAACTTGTATATGTATTCTGTATGTAACCCCCCTTCTCATGTACAGCACCATGGAATCAATGGTGCTCTATAAATAAATATTATTATTATGATTAATGTGTCTTTACAGAGAGCAAAGCCAAAAACCTGCAGATGTGTCTGTATAGAGAGTGGAGGGAAAAACCTGCAGATGCGTCTGTATAGAGAGTGGAGGGAAAAATCTGCAGATGTGTCTGTATAGAGAGTGGAGGGAAAAACCTGCAGATGTGTCTGTATAGAGAGCAGAGGGAAAAACCTGCAGATGTGTCTGTATAGAGAGCGGAGGTAAAAACCTACAGATGTGTCTGTATAGAGAGCGGAGGTAAAAACCTACAGATGTCTCTTTATAGCGAATGGAGGGAAAAACCGGCAGATGTGTCTTTATAGAGAGCGGAGGGAAAAACCGGCAGATGTGTCTTTATAGAGAGCGGAGGGTAAAACCTGCAGATGTATCTTTATAGCGAATGGAGGGAAAAACCGGCAGATGTGTCTTTATAGAGAGTGTAGGGAAAAATTTGCGGATGTGTCTATACAATATAATATATATATATATATATATATTTATTACACATACATATACACACACACACGTATACACACACACACACATATACACACACATATATACACACACACATATATACACACACACACACACACATACACATATATACACACACACACACACACACACACACACATACATATATACACACACACACACACATATATATATACACACACACACACACATATATACACACACACATATATACACAGACATACACACACATATATATACACACACACACACACACATATATACACACACATATATACACACACACACATATATACACACACACACACACACACACACACACATACATTTACACACACACATACATACACATATACACACACATATATACACACACATACACACACACACACACACACATAAATACACACACACATATATACACAGACATACACACACATATATATACACACACACACACACACATATATATACACACACACATATATACACACACACACATACATTTACACACACACATACATACATACACACACACATATATACACAGACATATACACACACACATATAATTATATATAAGATTTATTACACACTTACATGCACATATACACACAAAGTGGAAAAAGGTGCTTGGAGAACTCCTGTACGCACGACTGAGCATAAGTCATCTGCAGGAGGGAACCTTTTCATTTTCACATATTAAAAAAAAGGGCCATAAAGATAAATATCATTCTATGTCTTACTCTTCCTGCAAGAAGAAAGAATAATCACATGGATTGGTTAATATAATTATGGGCTGATGATCTGTATCATCAATCACATTACCCTCCCTGCGGCCGGTGCCAGAGATGCGTTAATATAATGTGAGAGGTGGGGGATTTTTTTTTTTTTTGTAATTTTTTGGAAGTGTTCTGGGGAAAGAGTGGCTCATTCTCGCTGGTGAGGGCATCTTTAGTGGAAAAAGCTTTTTCTTTTTTTTTTTTTTTAATCCGAGCCTGGCAGAGGCTGGAAAACCCCCGAGTATCTGAAGCCGAACCATTTTTTCCATGGGAAAGGAAATTGGACGCAGTGTAGCCGAGACGTCGCTCTGACACAAAGTGGGCAAGCGGAGAATAAAAAAGGTAAATAAAAGCGGCGAAACAGACAGATTAAATGACTCAAACAAAACGCTGGCTGTTCTTGGCCAAAAGGTGAGGGGGAAATGGCCAGAGAGTGCATTAGACTTTTTTTTTCTTTCTTCGTAAGGGGGGGGGGGGCACAATAACAAGAGGGCGTTTATAAAAGACTGGATTTGCAAAGATTTTACTTTTAATTATGGTGACCGTAACGTTAAGCCTCCGCTGCCGAGATGGGACCCAGAGGGGTTGGCAAGAGCGGGCACCCGAAGTCTGTTCCTAATAAGAGAGTGCCATGGAGGTAGGAGGGGGGCACCGGGCACCGCAGGACAGGAATCACCAACACTTTGGTATGGAAGAAAAAAAAAAAAAAAAAAAACCTAACAAATGAATAAATTTACAATCCGCCATAAGACGAGGAAGTTACAAATCGGAATTTGGGTAATTCTGCCCGGTGACAAAAGCGCAGCGTCGTTCCGCGCTGCTGCCTACCGGACGGACAGTGCCAATTAGCGCCCGTCGAATGTGATCCCTCTGCGCCACCTTGTCAGTAAAATGATACGTAAAAGGAAAAATAGAGGCTGTTTATTCCGCAGGCTCCATTTCCGCTCATTTTTCCATAAAGACTCATTAAAACCCTCTCTTTGTATATCTGCTAATGTGGGTCTGCGCCGTGGCAGATTGTCGCCCGAGTCCTTCATCCACGGCTTCGCTCATATCGAAGGTCATCAGAACGGAGACGGGTGAAGAAAAAAAAAGAAAGAAAGTAATAGCAATAGCCAAAGCAGCACAGAGTAGTTCAGGCTTCCTGTATTTTTCAGGGACGGGTAACAGAGACTGATGATCTGAAGAGGATGGAGAGGAGTCCCGAAATCCTGATGAGATGAGCTGCGTTCTGCCGCAGCACAAAGTGTTTCAGGAGAGGATGTGCCGAACGTGTCAGAGGAAATGTCTCCGCATTCCTCAGCGATAGAAGAGTATGTCTTCCAGAAAGGAAAATCCAAAAGGAAAATATCAAAACAGCAGCTGGAAAACCTCAGACCCAAACCAGGGAGATAGAGGGGTGCAAAAACTACAGGTTACCCAAGTAAAAATGTTCTCCTTCCTCACAAATGGAGGGATTTTTAATTCTCTAGTTTATTGCTCATTGCCAGGGCTACCCCCGACCATTACTTATTACATTACTTATCCTGTACTGATCCTGAGTTACATCCTGTATCATACTCCAGAGCTGCGCTCACTATTCTGCTGGTGGAGTCACTGTGTACATACATTACTGATCCTGAGTTACATCCTGTATTATGCTCCAGAGCTGCACTCACTATTCTGCTGGTGCAGTCACTGTGTACATACATTACATGACTGATCCTGAGTTACCGCCTATATTATACTCCAGAGCTGCACTCACTATTCTGCTGGCGCAGTCACTCTGTACATACAGTGCCTACAAGTAGTATTCAACCCCCTGCAGATTTAGCAGGGTTACACATTCGGAATTAACTTGGCATTATGACATTTGGACTGTAGATCAGCCTGGAAGTGTGAAATGCAGCAAAAAAGAATGTTATTTCTTTTTTTTTTTTTTTTTAAATTGAGAAACGTTTATTCAGAGGGTCATTTATTATTCAACCCCTCAAACCACCAGAATTCTGTTTGGTTCCCCTAAAGTATTAAGAAGTATTTCAGGCACAAAGAACAATGAGCTTCACATGTTTGGATTAATTATCTCTTTTTCCAGCCTTTTCTGACTAATTAAGACCCTCCCCAAACTTGTGAACAGCACTCATACATGGTCAACATGGGAAAGACAAAGGAGCATTCCAAGGCCATCAGAGACAAGATCGTGGAGGGTCACAAGGCTGGCAAGGGGTACAAAACCCTTTCCAAGGAGTTGGGCCTACCTGTCTCCACTGTTGGGAGCATCATCCGGAAGTGGAAGGCTTATGGAACTACTGTTAGCCTTCCACGGCCTGGACAGCCTTTGAAGGTTTCCTCCCGTGCCGAGGCCAGGCTTGTCCGAAGAGTCAAGGCTAACCCAAGGACAACAAGGAAGGAGCTCCGGGAAGATCTCATGGCAGTGGGGACATTGGTTTCAGTCAATACCATAAGTAACGTACTCCACCGCAATGGTCTCCGTTCCAGACGAGCCCGTAAGGTACCTTTACTTTCAAAGCGTCATGTCAAGGCTCGTCTACAGTTTGCTCATGATCACTTGGAGGACTCTGAGACAGACTGGTTCAAGGTTCTCTGGTCTGATGAGACCAAGATCGAGATCTTTGGTGCCAACCACACACGTGACGTTTGGAGACTGGATGGCACTGCATACGACCCCAAGAATACCATCCCTACAGTCAAGCATGGTGGTGGGAGCATCATGCTGTGGGGCTGTTTCTCAGCCAAGGGGCCTGGCCATCTGGTCCGCATCCATGGGCAGATATATAGCACGGCCTACCTGGAGATTTTGGCCAAGAACCTCCGCTCCTCCATCAAGGATCTTAAGATGGGTCGTCATTTCATCTTCCAACAAGACAACGACCCAAAGCACACAGCCAAGAAAACCAAGGCCTGGTTCAAGAGGGACAAAATCAAGGTGTTGCAGTGGCCTAGTCAGTCTCCTGACCTTAACCCAATTGAAAACTTGTGGAAGGAGCTCAAGATTAAAGTCCACATGAGACACCCAAAGAACCTAGATAACTTGGAGAAGATCTGCATGGAGGAGTGGGCCAAGATAACTCCAGAGACCTGTGCCGGCCTGATCAGGTCTTATAAAAGACGATTATTAGCTGTAATTGCAAACAAGGGTTATTCCACAAAATATTAAACCTAGGGGTTGAATAATAATTGACCCACACTTTTATGTTGAAAATGTATTAAAATGTAACTGAGCAACATAACTTGTTGGTTTGTAAGATTTATGCATCTGTTAATAAATCCTGCTCTTGTTTGAAGTTTGCAGGCTCTAACTTATTTGCATCTTATCAAACCTGCTAAATCTGCAGGGGGTTGAAGACTACTTGTAGGCACTGTACATTACTTATCCTGCATTGATCCTGAGTTACCTCCTGTATTATACTCCAGAGCTGCACTCACTATTCTGCTGGTGCAGTCACTGTGCACATACATTACATTAATTATCCTTTACTGATCCTGAGTTACCTTGTGTATTATACTCCAGAGCTGCACTCACTATTCTGCTGGTGCAGTCAATGACACACACTAATTTAAGCTCTTGAGAGATCAGTGATTCTATATGTAGATTATACATAATTTGGAGCTGTTAGCCAATGAGGTGTTCAGAGATGAAATTTCAGATTACACCCAACGTCTGGTGAAATTACCAGTCTACAGTTGGTATAAAGCGAGTGACTATTAGGGGCGTTTTTGGAGGACTCTTGTCTGAGTGTTTGGGGTTCAGTGTCTGAATCTCTGCTCCTGGCTGAGGCTTCTTCAGGAGGAATGGTGGGACACAATGGTGTGAGGCTGCAGGCGATCAGCTCATCTATGGGTCCCCCGCACACCGAGCTCTGCTGCATCCTGATAGCGGAGGCCTGTACATTGCCCCGTCCCGCGCAGAGCCCCCCCCGTCCCGCGCAGAGCTCCCCCGTCCCGCGCAGAGCCCCCCCCGTCCCGCGCAGAGCCCCCCCGTCCCGCGCAGAGCTCCCGTCGTTCCCTTCATCTGATCTGACCGGCGTTTTATGTAAAGAGGGAGCAGAGCGAGGAGTGCACATCGCCCGCAGCCCCTCCGTGCACAAGGCCCCCATTGTCCCGTTTATTGACGACTCACGCTGATGCATATTCACAAGCATGGCCGTGCATATGGAAACAGTCAGCGGGCCGTGCCACTACCAATTATACTGTTGTGGAACACGGTATAAACAAGTCAGACTTCAGAGCGACTCGGTGCGTGATGTGACCCAGGAGCGCCGCGAACAATGGAGCCGCCTCCGCCCCAAACACTCGCAGGGCTCGGAGCGGAGAGGCTGCCGTTATCTGCAGCGAAGACCCGAACGGTGCGATTAGTACGACATTCCCGCCGGACGGCTGCACCAAAGTCTACTACTCCTGCGGAACGGATTGTATTCTATGCGGAACATAGGGGAATTATGATACGCAAACATTCCGAGCTGAATCGGCGTGCACCTTTCCCTGAAATCCTCTGTGCTGCTGTGCACCCCGGTCTCCAGTCACCATTGCACTAGTGGCCTCTGTCGGATACGAGTCCATCCGCTCTCACAATCATGTACAGTAGAAAAGTCTCTGCGCCCCCCTCCCGCTGAAATCCTCTGTGCTGCTGTGCACACCGGTCTCCAGTCCTCATTGCAATAGTAGTCCCTGTCGGATACGAGTTAGTCCGCTTTTACAATCATACAGTAGAAAAGTCTCTGCGCCCCCCACCACATCCCACTGAAATCCTCTGTGCTGCTGTGCACCCCGGTCTCCAGTCCTCATTGCATTAGCGGCCCCTGTCGGATACTAGTCAGTCCGCTTTTACAATCATACAGTACAAAAGTTTCTGCACCCCCTCCTGCTGAAATCCTCTGTGCTGCTGAGCACACCGGTCTCCACTCCTCATTGCACTAGTCATCCCTGTCAGATACGACTCCATCCGCCCTTACAATTGTACAGAAGAAAAGTCTCTGCACCCCCCCCCCGCTGAAATCCTCTGTGCTGCTGTGCACCTCGGTCTCCTTTCCTCATTGCACTAGTGGCCTCTGTCGCATACGACTCCATCCGCTCACAATTGTACAGTAGAAAAGTCTCTGCGCCCCACCCCCTTCCCCCGCTGAAATCCTCTGTGCTGCTGTGCACCCCGGTCTTCTTTCTTCATTGCACTAGTGGCGCCTTTTGAATACGACTCCATCCGCACTTATAATCATGTACAGTAGAAAAGTCTCTGCACCCCCTCCCGCTGAAATCCTCTGTGCTGCTGGAATATTCTTTCCAGCCCTAAAGAGGACGGTTCAAGGACTTCTTTTGCTCTTGGATATTAGGAGGGGGGTCATTTACTTTTTCAATGCGGCAGCATATTCTGTGCCACCATTTGGAGTGACAGCTTCGCCTAGGGTGCAAATTAAGTCCGGCCTCGTTAACGGAATATTTGGGAGCTGTTAATTTGCATACCTGCTACTAACTAATTTGGAAGCGTGACCCCCGGAGGTGGCAGCGAGCTCCGACCCCCCCCAGATGACAAACAGCACTTGTGTCCCCGTAAGATGAGCCAGATCCCGGTAATTAGCAGGTGCCGCCGAACGCCAGATATAATATCCACAGGAACCCCCCCCGCAGCTGTCCGCCTCCACCTGCTGCCCCCCGGAGGACAGCGAAGGACGCCGCGCCCTGGGAAAGGGGCATCGCCAACCGGCCAAACTCTGCTGTGCGACAGTGCCTCGTCCCGGGCTGCACGGCCATTAACGGCGGAGACCCCGGGACGGGACCAGTTAACAAGTGGCCCCTGGAAGGAAAACCACTTCCAAAAAAAATGGGTATTCTCAAGTGCCGACCCCCGGCCCCCCGCCGTCTGCTGTCTGAGACCTTTTGACCTTTTGGGCTTCAAAAGGAGAAATAAGGCAAATGCAAAGGTAATAATTCACCGGCGGCTGCGGAGCACCGGAGAAAATAGGCAGAGGCAGCCCCCACGACCATGACAGGGGGGGAAATAACTACTACTACTCCCATCGTGGAGTCCGCACAGATCCGACCGCTGCTGGATACTGTCAGAGGGGGAAAACGGGAGATGAAAAGCGCCAACATCAGAAAGTAAAAAAATTGGAAAAAATACATTATGTATACAGCTCCCATGCAGATTTATGTGTCTCCATGGTTACAAAGTAAGAAAAATCCTGTGCAGTTTGATGATGCAGTCTCTGGTTACTCTCTACTGTCTGCAGGTAGGAGGTGCATAATTCTGTATAGGAGCTGCATACACCAAACGGTAGAATTCTCCTTTTAATGAAGAATGTAAGCCGAGTCGCTTCACTTTATAATCATGTATCATAGCAATTATATTGTTGCAAAAGTCTACACACCCCAGCTACAAGAGGAAATGCAAGTAAAGAACAGGTGGGGTTGGCTTTTACAGACTTTTTGTTTCCCTACAGATTCAACTATATGATCTGTGCTCCTAAATTAGCTGATAAAAGTAAAAAAAAATTTCCTGTTAGAGCTCACTGATGGATCCTCCGTTAACTCATTCCGCAGCCAGGAATACAACGTAGAATATAAAGAGACTATAAAAAGGCAAAAAAAATGCAAAAAAACCCCCTTAAATCCCAGCAGCAAAAATTATTCCTTTTTAGCTCTAAATAAAAAGAAAAAAAAAAAAAGTCTGTAAAAAGATAGACAACCCCTTTAAGAATGAAGGAGCTGCCATTGTGATAGTGCGCGGCATCGTTCACCACTTTACTCTATATAGGACACGTCTGGGACTCCTGGGTGTGCACCGACCCCAAAAAAGTGTACAAGGTGCAAAGAAGACCCCTACACAGTGGATAAAGGGATCTAAAGATGGAAAGCGAGAAGCGAGCGTGCCATCACTAATGATAACGGGATGGAACGGAGGGAGCGGACAAATGTCGAAAGTGATGACAAGAGACAGCAATGGGGGCAAACAATGCCTAGCAGTAACTAAAAGTATGACCGCAACTAAAGACGTCACCGCCATGGATGTAAGGATGCAACTGAAGACACTTAGTCATGGCATGTGATGTTCATTCAAACTCATCTATGACAAGTAACAGGTGTGGGCAATATGGAAATCACACCTGAAACCAGATAAAAAAGGAGAAGTTGAGTCAATCTTTGCATTGTGTAAGCATGGAGAATAGAAAGGGGAGAAGAGAACTGTACGAGGACGTGAGAACCAAAATTTGTTGAAAAATATCAAGGTTACAAGTCCATCTCCAGAGATCTCAATGTTCCTTTGTCCACGGTGCACAACGTAATCAAGAAGTTTACAACCCATGGTGTTGTAGCTAATCTCCTTGGACGTGGACAGCAGAGAAAAATTGATGAGAGGCTGTAACGTAGGATAGTCCGGATGGTGGAGAAGACCCAATCAAGTTCCAAAGAAATTCAAGCAGCAGCTCAGGGGGCATCCGTGTTAGAGTGAACTATCTGCCCACATCTGAATGAACTGAAACGCTATGGAGGAGACCCAGGAGGACCCCACTGCTGACACAGACACATAATAATAATGCTTATTCATTTATATAGCGCTGTTAATTCCACAGCATTTTACATACACTGGTAACACTGTCCCCATTGGGGCTCACAATCTAGGCTCCCTATCAGTATGTTTTTGGAGTGTGGGAGGAAACCGGAGAACCCGGAGGAAATCCACGCAAACACGGGGAGAACATACAAACTCCTTGCAGATGTTGTCCTTGGTGGGATTTGAACTCAGGACCCCAGCGCTGCAAGGCTGCAGTGCTAACCACTGAGTCACCACAAGACTGCAGTGCTAACCACTGAGCCACCATGCCGACACATAATAAATCTTGACTGCAGTTTGCCAAAATGTAGATGAGTAACCAAAATTCTAGTGGGAAAAGCATCATGTGGACAGAGGAGACCAAGATAGAGCTTTTTGGTAAAGGACATCATTCAGCACGGTGGCTCAGTGGTTAGCACTGTATGGTGGCTCAGTGGTTAGCACTGCAGTGTTGCAGCGCTGGGGTTCTGGGTTCAATTCCCACCAAGGACAACATCTGCAAGGAGTGTGTATGTTCTCCCCGTGTTTGCGTGGGTTTCCTCCCACACTCCAAAAACATGCTGATTGGGAGTTTAGATTATGAGCCCCAATGGGGACAGTGTTGCCAATGTATGTAAAGCGCTGTGGAATTAAAAGCGCTATATAAATGAATATTATATTATTCTACTGTTAACTAAAAATGGATAGAGGCCTACAAAGAAAAGAGCACAGCACCTACAGTCAGATATGGTGGAGGTCAGAGATGTTTGGGGTTGTTTTGTTGCTTCTGGCACTGGTGGCCTTGACTGTGTGCAAGACATCATGAAATCTGAAGATCACCACAGGATTTTGGGTGGCAATGTAGTGCCCAGTGTCAGAAAGCTAGGGGTGTGTCCTAGGTCATTGGTCTTCCAGCAGGACAATGACCCCAAAAATAGATGGAAAGAAAGCGTTGGAGAGTTCTGAAGCAATGAGTCCGGATCTAAAGCCCATTGATACCTGTGAAGAGATCTTAAAATTGCTTTTGAGAGAAAAGAAGACGCCTTCAGATATGAGACCTGGAGCAGTTTACAAGAAGATTGGATGCCTGGTGGTACAGAGGAATACTGATGGATACACGGCCCCATCTATGATAACACTGATAGGAGTCTGGCCATTTACTAATGTGCAGGACGCAGACCTCCATCTTCTGTAGCGAGGGTCCGGCGGGTGCGTTCGGCTGATAAAAGCGCGGCGGCTGCCCCTTCCGTCCTCCCTCGGCGCGGCCTTGAGACCGGACGGTCATGGCGGACGGAGTACACAGCTCATTTTAGATTCTCTTGGTATTTTCATGTTTTTTCGTCCTCTTCTTAAATACCAGCCCCTCAACCACCAATGTGGTTTCAATTATGAATTACCAGACCTTACAAAAAGGAAAGTCTTGATTTATTCTATTTTTTTCTCCAATTATGCACAATGTATTTCCACAGCAATACTCTGAGAAAGAATGTCAGTGTGATTCTCATCCTGCGCTGGTTAAAGGGCACGAGCGCCGCAACATTAACCCCTCCATGGGCAAACGGCTCCACGTATGGGGCCTACATGTGGAAGAAGAGTATATATAGGAGCAGTATTATAGTAGTTATATTCTTGTACATAGGAGCAGTATTATAGTAGTTATATTCTTATACATAGAGGGGCAGTATTATAGTAGTTATATTCTTGTATATAGGGGGCAGTATTATAGTAGTTATATTCCTGTACATAGGGGGCAGTATTATAGTAGTTATATTCTTGTACATAGGGGCAGTATTATAGTAGTTATATTCTTGTACATAGGGGCAGTATTATAGTAGTTATATTCTTGTACATAGGGGCAGTATTATAGTAGTTATATTCTTGTACATAGGGGACAGTATTATAGTAGTTATATTCCTGTACATAGGGGGCAGTATTATAGCAGTTATATTCTTGTATATAGGGGGCAGTATTATAGTAGTTATATTCCTGTACATAGGGGGCAGTATTATAGTAGTTATATTCTTGTACATAGGGGCAGTATTATAGTAGTTATATTCTTGTACATAGGGGCAGTATTATAGTAGTTATATTCTTGTACATAGGGGACAGTATTATAGTAGTTATATTCCTGTACATAGGGGGCAGTATTATAGTAGTTATAGTCTTGTATATAGGGGGCAGTATTATAGTAGTTATATTCTTGTACATAGGGGCAGTATTATAGTAATTATATTCTTGTATATAGGGGGCAGTATTATAGTAGTTATATTCCTGTACATAGGGGGCAGTATTATAGTAGTTATATTCTTGTACATAGGGGCAGTATTATAGTAGTTATATTCTTGTACATAGGGGCAGTATTATAGTAGTTATATTCTTGTACATAGGGGACAGTATTATAGTAGTTATATTCCTGTACATAGGGGGCAGTATTATAGCAGTTATATTCTTGTATATAGGGGGCAGTATCATAGTAGTTATATTCCTGTACATAGGGGGCAGTATTATAGTAGTTATATTCTTGTACATAGGGGCAGTATTATAGTAGTTATATTCTTGTACATAGGGGCAGTATTATAGTAGTTATATTCTTGTACATAGGGGACAGTATTATAGTAGTTATATTCCTGTACATAGGGGGCAGTATTATAGTAGTTATAGTTTTGTATATAGGGGGCAGTATTATAGTAGTTATATTCTTGTACATAGGGGCAGTATTATAGTAGTTATATTCTTGTACATAGGGGCAGTATTATAGTAGTTATATTCTTGTACATAGGGGGCAGTATTATAGTAGTTATATTCCTGTACATAGGGGACAGTATTATAGTAGTTATATTCCTGTACATAGGGGCAGTATTATAGTAGTTATATTCTTGTACATAGAGGCAGTATTATAGTAGTTACATTCTTGCACATAGGGGGCAGTATTATAGTAGTTATATTCTTGTACATAGGGGGCAGTATTATACTAGTTATCTTCTTGTACATAGGAGCAGTATTATAGTAGTTATATTCTTGTACATAGGGGGCAGTATTATAGTAGTTATATTCTTGTACATAGGGGGCACTATTATAGTAGTTATATTCATGTACATAGGGGGCAGTATTATAGTAGTTATATTCTTGTACATAGGGGCAGTATTATAGTAGTTATATTCTTATACATAGGGCCAGTATTATAGTAGTTATACTCTTGTACATAGAGGGCAGTATTATAGTAGTTATATTCTTGTACATAGAGGGCAGTATTATAGTAGTTATATTCTTGTACATAGGGGCAGTATTATAGTAGTTATATTCTTGTACATAGGGGCAGTATTATAGTAGTTATATACTTGTACATAGGGAGCAGTATTATAGTAGTTATACTCTTGTACATATGGGCAGTATTATAGTAGTTATATTCTTATACATAGGGGGCAGTATTATAGCAGTTATATTCTTGTATATAGGGGGCAGTATTATAGTAGTTATATTCCTGTACATGCGGCAGTATTATAGTAGTTATATTCTTGTACATAGGAGCAGTATTATAGTAGTTATATTCTTGTACATAGGGGCAGTATTATAGTAGTTATATTCTTGTACAAAAGGAGCAGTATTACAGTAGTTATATTCTTGTACATAGGGGACAGTATTATAGTAGTTATATTCTTGTACATAGGGGACAGTATTATAGTAGTTATATTCCTGTACATAGGGGCAGTATTATAGTAGTTACATTCCTGTACATAGGGGCAGTATTATAGTAGTTACATTCTTGCACATAGGGGGCAGTATTATAGTAGTTATATTCTTGTACATAGGGGGCAGTATTATACTAGTTATATTCTTGTACATAGGAGCAGTATTATAGTAGTTATATTCTTGTACATAGGGGGCAGTATTATAGTAGTTATATTCATGTACATAGGGGGCAGTATTATAGTAGTTATATTCTTGTACATAGAGGCAGTATTATAGTAGTTACATTCTTGCACATAGGGGGCAGTATTATAGTAGTTATATTCTTGTACATAGGGGCAGTATTATACTAGTTATATTCTTGTACATAGGGGCAGTATTATAGTAGTTATATTCTTGTACATAGGAGCAGTATTATAGTAGTTATACTCTTGTACATAGGGGGCAGTATTATAGTAGTTATATTCTTGTACATAGGGGCAGTATTATAGTAGTTGTATTCTTGTACATTGGGAGCAGTATTATAGTAGTTATATTCTTGTACATAGAGGGCAGTATTATAGTAGTTATATTCTTGTACATAGAGGGCAGTATTATAGTAGTTATATTCTTGTACATAGGGGCAGTATTATAGTAGTTATATTCTTGTACATAGGGGCAGTATTATAGTAGTTATATACTTGTACATAGGGAGCAGTATTATAGTAGTTATATTCTTGTACACAGGGGCAGTATTATAGTAGTTATATTCTTGTACATAGGGAGTAGTATTATACTAGTTATATTCTTGTACATATGGGCAGTATTATAGAAGTTATATTCTTGTACATAGGGGCAGTATTATAGTAGTTATATTCTTGTACATAGGAGCAGTATTATAGTAGTCATATTCTTGTACATAGTGAGCAGTATTATAGTAGTTATACTCTTGTACATAGGGGGCAGTATTATAGTAGTTATATTCTTGTACATAGGGGCAGTATTATAGTAGTTATATTCTTGTACATAGGGGCAGTATTATAGTAGTTATATTCTTGTACATAGGGGACAGTATTATAGTAGTTATATTCCTGTACATAGGGGGCAGTATTATAGTAGTTATAGTCTTGTATATAGGGGGCAGTATTATAGTAGTTATATTCTTGTACATAGGGGCAGTATTATAGTAGTTATATTCTTGTACATAGGGGCAGTATTATAGTAGTTATATTCTTGTACATAGGGGGCAGTATTATAGTAGTTATATTCCTGTACATAGGGGCAGTATTATAGTAGTTATATTCTTGTACATAGAGGCAGTATTATAGTAGTTACATTCTTGCACATAGGGGGCAGTATTATAGTAGTTATATTCTTGTACATAGGGGCAGTATTATACTAGTTATATTCTTGTACATAGGGGCAGTATTATAGTAGTTATATTCTTGTACATAGGAGCAGTATTATAGTAGTTATACTCTTGTACATAGGGGGCAGTATTATAGTAGTTATATTCTTGTACATAGGGGCAGTATTATAGTAGTTGTATTCTTGTACATTGGGAGCAGTATTATAGTAGTTATATTCTTGTACATAGAGGGCAGTATTATAGTAGTTATATTCTTCTACATAGAGGGCAGTATTATAGTAGTTATATTCTTGTACACAGGGGCAGTATTATAGTAGTTATATTCTTGTACATAGGGAGTAGTATTATACTAGTTATATTCTTGTACATATGGGCAGTATTATAGAAGTTATATTCTTGTACATAGGGGCAGTATTATAGTAGTTATATTCTTGTACATAGGGGCAGTATTATAGTAGTTATATTCTTGTACATAGGAGCAGTATTATAGTAGTCATATTCTTGTACATAGTGAGCAGTATTATAGTAGTTATACTCTTGTACATAGGGGGCAGTATTATAGTAGTTATATTCTTGTACATAGGGGCAGTATTATAGTAGTTATATTCTTGTACATAGGGGCAGTATTATAGTAGTTATATTCTTGTACATTGGGAGCAGTATTATAGTAGTTATATTCTTGTACATAGGGGCAGTATTATAGTAGTTATATTCTTGTACATAGGGGTAGTATTATAGCAGTTATATTCCTGTACATAGGGGGCAGTATTATAGTAGTTATATTCTTGTACATAGGGGTAGTATTATAGCAGTTATATTCCTGTACATAGGGGGCAGTATTATAGTAGTTATATTCTTGTACACAGGGGGCAGTATTATAGTAGTTATATTCTTGTACATAGGGGGCAGTATTATAGTAGTTATATTCTTGTACATAGGGGGCAGCATTATAGTAGTTATATTCTTGTACATAGGGGCAGTATTATAGTAGTTATATTCTTTTACATAGGGGGCAGTATTATAGTAGTTATATTCGTGTATATAGGGGGCAGTATTATAGTAGTTATATTCTTGTACATAGGGGCAGTATTATAGTAGTTATATTCCTGTACATAGGGGCAGTATTATAGTAGTTATATTCTTGTACATAGAGGCAGTATTATAGTAGTTATATTCTTGTACATAGGGGGCAGTATTATAGTAGTTATATTCATGTACATAGGGGGCAGTATTATAGTAGTTATATTCTTGTACATAGGAGCAGTATTATAGTAGTTATATTCTTGTACATAGGGGGCAGTATTATAGTAGTTATATTCATGTACATAGGGGGCAGTATTATAGTAGTTATATTCTTGTACATAGGAGCAGTATTATAGTAGTTATATTCTTGTACATAGGGGGCAGTATTATAGTAGTTATATTCATGTACATAGGGGCAGTATTATAGTAGTTATATTCTTGTACATAGGGGCAGTATTATAGTAGTTATATTCTTGTACATAGGGGCAGTATTATAGCAGTTATATTCTTGTATATACATAGGGGCAGTATTATAGTAGTTATATTCTTGTACATAGGGGCAGTATTATAGTAGTTATATTCTTGTACATAGGGGCAGTATTATAGCAGTTATATTCTTGTACATAGGGGGCAGTATTATAGTAGTTATATTCTTGTACATAGGGGCAGTATTATAGTTGTTATATTCTTGTACATAGGGGCAGTATTATAGTAGTTATATTCTTGTACATAGGTGCAGTATTATAGTAGATATATACATACTCTGGATATACACTTATTCAGGATAATGGACATACTGCAGAGTGTAAACGCATCAGCAGTTTACTAACGGTAGATTACCTATAAAAAAAATAGATGACATTTGTGTAGGGTGAATCCATACTGAGTGAACACACACCTTATACAACATGTAGACACACGATGTGCGCTGGAGCGGTGCAGTAGGGATGGCGGCCATCTGTGGGTCATGATCATGTGATGTAACCCATCAATCACATGGTGGATGGAGTACAGCGCAGGGCGGCTTCCCAGCAATGTGACCGGCAGAACATATCTCCTCCGACACAGCAGCGCGGAGAGAAGCTGTTCTGTGCGGCAGATAATAAGAATCAGGTGATTAGTGCTGCGACCCATTCACTGCGTGCGGGAGGCGTGGAGGGGGCCGCTGCATGACGTACGAGTGCACAGACAATGTCAGCGTAAAGAACGTGGCGTGGCGGGATGAGTCGGGAAACAAGCGCCATATAACCGCCATTATAGGTCTATATATTGTATCACAGTGGGACAGTCCACCGAAACGCTCTAAGGGGGACCAAGACTGAACCACTGATGATCGGTGCCATGGCTTTATGGTGGCGGGCCGTGGGTATACTCACTGAGGTTTATTCCTTCATTATCCAACAGTCCAGGACTGTGATTGTCAGCAGCGTTTACCCAGGTGATCAAATACACATCCAAAGCCATATTCCAGTTACCGCTGCAGCCAATCACAAGCACAATCAGTCAGGTGACTATAAAACGGACCTCAGTGCTCAATGGTCTCCACCAGGCCAGGAAGTGATGCCGTCCCGCTCTTTAGTCTCCAGTGACAGACTGCAGCGGTGATTGCAATATGGCACCTGTACCGGACAACAACCCCTTCTACTTATCGGACTGATCTATCGATGGTGACAACTTATTTTATCCATTTATACCTTGACACTTTTTTTTTTTTTTAAGGCCATCTGGACCCTAATGATAACTTGCAAAGTGTGTTGAATAGCGCCCCCTAGTGGAGGCTGCAGAAAGCCTAATATTTCACATGCAATGCTTATGGATGAAGGGAAAAAGGGTATTTCTATCTTTCTAGCAGAAACAGATCCCTTATAAATAGGAGGTCAGCGATGGAAAATCATCAATTGTTAGAAGGGTCTTTTAACTATAGGATGACGTTTTTACCAGTTGAGACCCCCGGCGATTAGCGGTATTCTTTAATACAGCGCCACCACAGGGAAACTGAAGCATTGCACAGGGCCCATCCATAACAATGGACCGTGTGCGACACTCTTTGTAGCCCCTCTTCAGTCTTCAGTGGACCCCAGATTACCTAAAAGGTGTGAGTTAAGCAGAATGAATTGGGGTATGTGGGTCATTATGGGATGTCCGAGGTTCAAATGGCCACATATCACTATTTGTATATGACCACAATGCCCACACTGACCACCAATGTATTGACCTGCACTTACAGCCTTAGGCACACAGAAGGCTGTATGTTCGGGGGTCAGGAGACCCCGCGGTCCGTATACAGATAGTGACATACACCTGTCTGAGCACAGATTAACCTGCTGATTTCGGAAGTACTGATGCCCTATCTAAGGTGCAGGACAGCAGATATCACAGGAAAGAAGGATGGCGCATGCTGGGATTCAGCATGTCCGATCCATTGTTGGATGAAACGTGGACAGACGGTCCATTCTTAGACTATTGCCCAGTGTCCGTTCACCTGGACCAGCAAGGTGGGGGGGGGATATTGGTCACTGAATCTGGAGCCGGCCGACAGCTATTTCAGGTATACGGACCCATCATGGCAAGTTCACACATCGCAGCTTTACAGTGCAATGTAAGTGAATGTTTGGGGGGGGTTTCCGAATGATTTCCTGGGGAAAAAAAGTTGCATTAAAAAAATGAAAACATGGTGCGGCTGCCATATCAATGGTGCTCATTTTTCTGCGGCTTTTCATTGCAGATTTGACCCTATTCCATGTAGTAGAGGGAAATCTGCAGGTAACATTCAGATTCTGTCTGCAGAGGAGATTTTCTGCAATGTGAACATGTCCTAACAGTGATCATGGCTACATAGGTAGCTAGATATCTCAGAACGGAAGATTAGCCGCGCTCATCCGCAGATCGGAGGCTAGAGTTGAGCGGATTACTAATAATCCGGGTCCGGCGGATCAGTGGCGGGTTGACAATGAAGTCCGGATCCGATCCGGAATCCGGCCAATATATGTCAATGAGGAGCGAGAGAAAGAGAGCGAGCGAGAAAGAGAGCGAGAAAGAGAGCAAGAGACTGGGAGAGAGAAAGAGAAAGAAAAAGATAGAAAGATAGAAAGAGCGAAAGAGAGCGCGAGCGCGCGAGACAGAGCGCGAGACAGAGCGCGAGCGCGCGAGACAGAGCGCGAGCGCGCGAGACAGAGCGCGAGCGCGCGAGACAGAGCGCGAGCGCGCGAGACAGAGCGAGAGCGCGCGAGACAGAGCGAGAGCGCGCGAGACAGAGCGAGAGCGCGCGAGACAGAGCGAGAGCGCGCGAGACAGAGCGAGAGCGCGCGAGACAGAGCGAGAGCGCGCGAGACAGAGCGAGAGCGCGCGAGACAGAGCGAGAGCGCGCGAGACAGAGCGAGAGCGCGCGAGACAGAGCGAGAGCGCGCGAGACAGAGCGAGAGCGCGCGAGACAGAGCGAGAGCGCGCGAGACAGAGCGAGAGCGCGAGACAGAGCGAGAGCGCGAGAGAGCCAGAGAGAGCGAGAGAGAGCGCGCGAGAGAGAGAGCGCGCGAGAGAGAGAGCGCGCGAGAGAGAGAGAGAGAGCGCAAGAGAGAGAGAGAGCGCAAGAGAGAGAGAGAGCGAGAGAGAGAAAAAAAAAATAAAAAAAAACACGAATCCGGATCGTGCAACCGGAATCCCGCGTCTGGGTCGGACCCGGATCTACAGGAAATCAGGATCAGGAAAAAGCAAAGCCTACTACATACAAATGCACAAACCGCAGTGTGCTCCGCTGCTCAGGGAACCGCATCGCCGCAGTTAACTGGAGTCATAGGGAGGGAAAAGTAAATGGGTGGCTTATCTCCCTCTCCGCGCTAAATTACCCAAATGCTACCAGCACAACAGCAAGCAAATAAATCCTCCATTCATCGAAAAACACCACGTTACAATATATATTATTAGAAAATTACCTTCTGTATTACACTTCAGAGCTGCACTCAGAATACAACTGTCCAAATTGTGTTCAGTATCGATCACAGCTCTGGAGTATAATACAGGATGTAACTCAGGATCAGTAATGTAATATATGTACACAGTGACTGCACCAGCAGAATAGTGAGTGCAGCTCTGGAGTATAATACAGGATGTAACTCAGGATCAGTAATGTAATGTATGTAGACAGTGACTGCACCAGCAGAATAGTAAGTGCAGCTCTGGAGTATAATACAGGAGGTAACTCAGGATCAGTACAGGATAAGTAATGTAATGTATGTACACAGTGACTGCACCAGCAGAATAGTGAGTGCAGCTCTGGAGTATAATACAGGATGTAACTCAGGATCAGTAATGTAATGTATGTAGACAGTGACTGCACCAGCAGAATAGTAAGTGCAGCTCTGGAGTATAATACAGGAGGTAACTCAGGATCAGTACAGGATAAGTAATGTAATGTATGTACACAGTGACTACACCACCAGAATAGTGAGTGCAGCTCTGGAGTATAATACAGGATGTAACTCAGGATCAGTAATGTAATGTATGTAGACAGTGACTGCACCAGCAGAATAGTGAGTGCAGCTCTGGAGTATAATACAGGAGGTAACTCAGGATCAGTACAGGATAAGTAATGTAATGTATGTAAACAGTGACTGCACCAGCAGAATAGTGAGTGCAGCTCTGGAAGGAGGAACTTCACCACAAACTAAAGACTTTGGTGTCATTTATAGTCTGAAACGTAAGGTAAACTGTAAAATGATGAAAAAGATATAGGTAGCATTCAGGCTTCAAGGGGTTGTCCATTACTGTTGCAGTTATGGCCCCTATCTGAATGAATAGGGGTGGATCTGCAGTACCCTGCTGCAGCCAGTATACAGAGCCGTTCTGTTCATTTCTAGAAATGATAACATATGATCGCTGCCGGCAACAGCCGGGGGAGTCGGGTGTCGCACCTCTGTGAATCTGATATTGATGGTCTGACATAAGGATAGGCCACCAATATCAGACTAGTGGATAATCACCTTAATGCTACAAGTAGTATGTTTAATGTATATAATTATACATATTATATATATATATAATATATATACAGTATATTTATTACAGAGAACACAGAATACTGACATTGTGCTGTCAGACTATGTCCCACATTAAGAGCAGGAGATTCCAGGAGATCTGAAACACTGAAAATACAACAAAAAAATATTTACATATATAGAATCAGAGTCTGAAATCTTACCACAGATGGAGGATCATTCCACTCCTCGTAAGACCGTGCTGCATAGGGGTAGATTCTGTCATTGATGATCTGCAGCGTCGCCAAAGCAATGGATTTCATAGATTTAAAATAGGCTTCCCAGAACCAACGAGCCTGGAAATACAATGTAAGGAGAGGTATTTTCTAAAGTATAGAAGACCGTATTATAACAGTTCTATTCTTGTACATAGGAGGCAGTATTATAGTAATTATATTCTTAGACATAGGGGGCAGTATTCTAGTAGTTATATTCTTGTATATAGAAGCAGAATTATACCAGTTATATTCTTGTACATAGAGGGCAGTATTATTGTAGTTATATTCTTGTATATAGGGGCAGTATTATAGTAGTTATATTCTTGTACATAGGGGCAGTATTATAGTAGTTATATTCTTGTACATAGGGGCAGTATTATAGTAGTTATATTCTTGTACATAGGGGGCAGTATTATAGTAGTTATATTCTTGTACATAGGGGCAGTATTATAGTAGTTATATTCTTGTACATAGGGGCAGTATTATAGTAGTTATATTCTTGTACATAGGGGCAGTATTATAGTAGTTATATTCTTGTACATAGGGGGCAGTATTATAGTAGTTATATTCTTGTACATAGGGGCAGTATTATAGTAGTTATATTCTTGTACATAGAGGGCAGTATTATAGTAGTTATATTCTTGTACATAGGGGCAGTATTATAGTAGTTATATTCTTGTACATAGGGGCAGTATTATAGTAGTTATATTCTTGTACATAGGGGCAGTATTATAGTAGTTATATTCTTGTACATAGGGGCAGTATTATAGTAGTTATATTCTTGTACATAGGGGCAGTATTATAGTAGTTATATTCTTGTACATAGAGGGCAGTATTATAGTAGTTATATTCTTGTACATAGTGGCAGTATTATAGTAGTTATATTCTTGTACATAGTGGCAGTATTATAGTAGTTATATTCTTGTACATAGGGGCAGTATTATAGTAGTTATATTCTTGTACATAGGGGCAGTATTATAGTAGTTATATTCTTGTATATAGAAGCAGTATTATAGCAGTTATATTCTTGTACATAGGGGGCAGTATTATAGTAGTTATATTCTTGTTCATAGAGGGCAGTATTATAGTAGTTATATTCTTGTTCATAGGGAGCAGTATTATAGTAGTTATATTCTTGTACATAGGAGGCAGTATTATAGTAGTTATATTCTTGTACATAGAGGGCAGTATTATAGTAGTTATATTCTTGTACATAGGGGCAGTATTATAGTAGTTATATTCTTGTTCATAGGGAGCAGTATTATAGTAGTTATATTCTTGTACATAGGAGGCAGTATTATAGTAGTTATATTCTTGTACATAGGGGCAGTATTATAGTAGTTATATTCTTGTACATAGGAGGCAGTATTATAGTAGTTATATTCTTGTACATAGAGGGCAGTATTATAGTAGTTATATTCTTGTTCATAGGGAGCAGTATTATAGTAGTTATATTCTTGTACATAGGAGCAGTATTATAGTAGTCATATTCTTGTACATAGAGGGGCAGTATTAGTTATATTCTTGTACCTCTTCTAGGAGATGTCATCTTGCTTTAAATCTGGGGCGTTGACATTAACCTATGCTGAGGTCCTATAGAAGGGATGAAATGTATACGTCCTGTGTTTATTTTCCTCTCGGTTAGATTGCCCTGCGCCGGTCGATCATCACGTTGTAGATGTGTCAGTGGAGGTCGCGGGGGCCGGGGAGACTGACACGCTCGGAGACTGTACATGACATCATGCGCTGAACCCGTTCCTATCTAACCGCTGCGACCGCACAAAAGAAACTAAATCGTGTTTTTCTTTCGGATCGGAGTGTTTGAACGTTACATTGTAACCAGAGTTCCAAAAATGAAAAGAAAAAAAAACCATCCGTCCTTTCCCAGAATTCCGCCGGTGGAGTCCCGGTTTGCCAAGCATTATACCTTCAGGGATGCTGACCTCATGCTGTAAGCCTCTTGAGTTACAAAGTTTCAAGGAGAGAGGGGGGCCCCTGACGGGCGACTATCAAATAAAGTGGTTTTAATTTACAGCCTCCAGGGTTTACCAGTGGCCCCGTGGAAATTGCATGTGAAGGGGAGAGGCAGCCTCGTCGGGAGGGTGGAGGGGTCCCGTGTTTCATTTGCAAAACCTTAAAAGCTACGGGATGGATAAAAAGTTTAAATTTTTTTTTTCTTCCAGGCAGAAAGTATAAAAAGGCGATAGATAAAAAATAAAATCAAGGCAGCGCTGAAGAGTAGGTGCAAAAAGGGAAGGATTTTACTGGCTCAAATGCAACATTTAACTAAGGTTTTTGTCACGGCTTGAAAAAAAACCCCCACTTGTACATTATGTGTGTGCATGGGCCAAATAAATCCTCAGCTTTGCTGGGGCGCTGAGTGCCTGTTATTTTTTGGCTATCTGTACTTTTCCTGAGGCTGACACATAAGTAAGCTGCTCTAGTTTAACATTTTACTATAGATATATAGGTATGAGAGAGAACGCCAGAATTGGCAGAGCCACCATTGTCGCCCGGCCCACTGCTTCTCAAGCGTGCCCGGTTTGGCGGTGGGTCAGTCATGAGCTTGAGAGTCAGATCCTTTGAGAGTGGCACAAATATTACACTGGTCAAGTGGTAGGCATTTCATGGATGACGAAGACATTGGTGCCCCTTACTTGCCCTCATGTTACCCAGACCTGAACCCAACTGAGAACCTCTGGAACATTATTATTATATTATTATTTATTATTATAGCGCCATCAATTCCATGGCGCTTTACATGTGAAAGGGGTATACATAATAGGGACGAGTACAATAATCATAAACAATACAAGACACAGACAGGTACAGGAGGATTATGTATCAGTGCATGTGATGCCGCCATAGTGACACAAACCATCCGCTAGTCACTGTCTGGCTCATTCCTTCTCAAGTGTGCCCAGTTTGGCGATGGGTTTGTGATGCTTTCGGGAGGTAGATTCTTGGAAGGTGGCACAAACCTATCCTCAAACCTGAGACTGATCCCGTGATCTTGGGTTCCTCCTGGTGCAAGACAATGCATGGCCTCATGTGTGAAGGCATTTCATGGATGATGAGGACAATGGTGCCCCTTACTTGCCCACATGTTACCCAGACCTGAACCCAACTGAGAACCTCTGGAACATTATGTATCAGTGCATGTGATGCCACCACATAATGACACAGACCATCCGCCATCCACTGTCTGGCTCAATCCTTCTCAAGTGTGCCTGGTTTAGTGGTGGGTTCAGTGATGATCTTGGAAAGGCAGATTCTTGGAAGGTGGCACAAACCTAGCCTCAAACCTTAGACTGATCCAGTGGCCTCATGTGTGAAGGCATTTCATGGATGACGAGAACATTGGTGCCCCTTACTTCCCCTCATGTTACCCAGACCTGAACCCAACTGAGAACCTCTGGAACATTATGTATCAGTGCATGTGATGCTGTCACACAGTGACACAAACAATCCGCTATCCACTGTCTGGCTCATTCCTTCTCAAGTGTGCCTGGTTTAGTGGTGGGTCAGTGATGATCTCGGGAGATAGATTCTTGGAAGGTAGCACAAACCTAGCCGAAAACCTTAGACTGATCCAATGGTCTTGGGTTCCTCCTGGTGCAAGACAATGCTCAGCCTCATGTGTATAGGCATTTCATGGATGATGAGGACAACAGTGCCACTAACTCGCCTTCATGTTACCCAGACCTGAACCCAACTGAGAACATCAGGAACATTATGTATCCGTGCATCTGATGCCCCCATATAGTGCCACAGACCGTCCGCTAGCAACTGATGACCTGATCCAGGCCTGGGAGGAGATTCCCCAAGCAGATCCCTCACTGTCCCACCAGGACCAAGTCCTGACATTGTCATAAATGTATCCAGGCATTGGGGGTCATTCACATTATAAGAGGATATAAGATACACTGCATTATTGCATAGGGTAAAATAGTGGAAAGTTCACTTTTTAAAGGGTCACAACTTTCTTTCTTTGTGGTGGTTGAATGCTGTGGAAATGAAGGACATCTCAGCAGTGATCAGCCCCGATCTAGTCCACGAGGTATCCAATATTAGGGCTTTAGAGGTATTAGTTTAGTATTCACCAAGCAGAATTGTTAGAAATCAGCCGGACAATGGCCCCTGACCTTATAAAACTTCCTAAAACTGGTACAATAAGGAAGGGGCCGTCGTGCTCATCGGGTCGGATCAGTGGGTAAAGCACAAGAGCGTCTCGTAAACCGCCCGACACGGAGCTGCAGTATAAACCCCCCAAGGGAAGCATCGGCCTAAATAGACAGGAAAAGACAAGACATGCCGGGATACATCATAAAGATTAACAGCCCATTAAAGGCCCATCCCTGCGCCCAAACAAGCGGCTGCCGACTCCTGCCTTACAAGTTTCACAATAGCCGGTATTTACAAGACAGCGGGGTATATGGCACCACTGGCAGGATACCGATACCCTCATATACTTCTAGGGATCAAAGAAGGGATGCTACAAGTCGGCCAGGTTTTACCATGTGAACCCACCCGCCTGCAATTTAGTGTAAAAGGCTGTGACACGCAGGAATCAAAGCGCTGCAAAGGGGAGGAAGCCAATAAAAAAAGTGCAATTGGCTTTAAAGGGGCACAAGATTTCCACCAGAAACAGCGCCGCACTTCTCATAGGTGGATACTGGTACTGCACCGGAGACAGACTGGAGAGAAGCGTTGTTTTTAATTGAAAGCAGCCATGTTTCTTTAATCTCACTATACTGTCTACTTCGTTTTTTGCCTAAATTAATGTGTGCACATTTGGTTTTAATAAAGATTTTTTTTCCAGTATTGAACATATATGTGTTTTAAATAGAGGGGGAGGAGGGAGATGCAACTGCAATTTCTCCCTGTGCTTGTGAGACTGCATGCTGTGAGGCAACATCAGGAAAAGAAAAGGGAGGAAACCGCACAGCACTAGAATTACACTAGGGAAAGCCTGATTTGTCTGGTAGATATGAAGAGAGGGAGGAGGGAGATGCAGCTGCAGTTTCTCCCTGTGCTTGTGAGACTGCATGCTGTGAGGCAGCAGTGGAGAAAGAGGGTGGAAACACAGGAGGACACAGCACTAGAATTACACAAGGGAAAGCCTTATTGGTCTGGTAGATATGAAGAGGGAGGAGGGAGATGCAGCTGCAGTTTTTCCCTGTGCTTGTAAGGCTGCATGCTGTGAGGTAGCAAAAGGAGAGGAAAAGGGAGGAAACATGTGAGGGCACAGGACTAGAATTACAATAGGGAAAGTCTGATTGGTCCGATAGATGTGAAGAGAGGGAGGAGGGAGATGCAGCTGCAGTTTCTCCCTGTGCTTGTGAGACTGCATGCTATGAGGCAACAGCAGGAAAAGAAAAGGGAGGAAACATGGGGTGGCACAGCACTAGAATTACACTAGGGAAAGCCTAATTGGTCCGATAGATTTGAAGAGAGGGAGGAGGGAGATGCAGCTGCAGTTTCTCCTTTTGCTTGTGATACTGCATGGTGTTGAGGTAGCAGGTGGATAGGAAGAGAGAAACATGGGAGAGCATAGCACTAGGATTACAGTAGGGAAAGCCTGGTTGGTCCTATAGATGGGAGGAGGGAGATGAAGCTGCAGTTTCTCCCTGTGCTTGTGAGACAGCAGTGGAGAATGAGGGCAGAAACACAGCAGGTTACAGCACTAGAATTACACTAGGGAAAGCCTTATTGGTCCGGTAGATATGAAGAGAGGGAGCAGGGAGATGCAGCTGCAGTTTTTCCCTGTGCTTGTGAGACTTCATGCTGTGAGGCAGCAGGAGGAGAGGAAAAGGGAATAAACATGGGAGGGCACAGCACTAGAATTACACTAGGGAAAGCCTAATTGGTCCGATAGATGTGAAAAGAGGGAGGAAGGAGATGCAGCTGCAGTTTCTACCTGTGTTTGTGAGACTGCATGCTGTGAGGTAGCAGGAGGAGAGGAAAAGTGAAGAAACATGGGAGAGCATAGCACTAGAATTACACTATGGATAACCTGATTTGTCTTGTAGATATGAAGAGAGGGAGGAGGGAGATGCAGCTGCAGTTTCTCCCTGTGCTTGTAAGACTACATGCTGTGAGGCAGCAGGAGGACAGGAAAAGTGAGGAAACACAGGAGGGCACAGCACTAGAAATACACTAAGGAAAGCCTGATTTGTCCGGTAGATATAAAGAGAGGGAGGAGGGAGGTGCAGCTGCAGTTTTTCTCTGAGCTTCTGAGACTGCATGCTGTGAGACAGTAGGAGAAAAGGAAAATGATGCAAACATGGTTGGGCACAGCACTAGAAATACATTAGGGAAAGCCTGATTAGTCCAATAGATATGAAGAGAGGGAGGAGGGAGATGCAGCTGCAATTTCTCTGAGCTTGTGAGGCAGCAGGAGGAGAAGTCTGCAGATCACCACCGACCTTTCGGATTATCAGATGCTGGATTAATAGAATTCTGTGTTATCTATAATGCTGTATATGAGCTAGATTCTAATGGGTGCACACACTGAGGATGGGTAGATCCCCCCAAACCCAACCGCCCCGTCATCTATCAGCGCAGCCACTTGTCCGAGCCTATTTTTACAAAACAAACAGTTTTCCAGCTTTGTGTCCCTTTAAAAGTGGTGCGGTTTTGGGCGCAGCGCCAGCCGTCATCCATCACCCTCAGGACCTGCCTCGTTAGGCAGCTCCTAATTCGACTCGCCCCGTTCCAGGCTTACAAGGTTTGGGTTTTAAATTAATGGCTGCACACTTTAAATATTCAGTGGCAAATCAGAGCTGACGTTTTACATACGACCCGACCATAACTCAGACGGATTATTTATGACGACTTCGCTTTTTCTCTCTCTTTTTTTTTTTCAGAATGGCTGTGATTACCTCTGCTGCGGGAGGGGGGGGGGGGTGCCCGGCACCGGCGCAGGGCGCTCTTTTCTTCTGTTACCTAAGCCCTGTTTTCCTTCTTAATTCTTTTCGCAGGGTTCCCCCGGCCATCATTCACCCCCTTTCTTGTAGGGCTCAAAGGAGCACGGGTCAAGGAGCAGTGCCGGGATATAATAAATACTGGAGGAGAGATCTGAAGGGAGCCGAGGTTTCTTTCCTACTTATTAAACCCTATCCCCTGGTGAAAGTCTTGATAACGAGTGTGGTGACTTGGCGGTGATCGGCGGGCACGTCCTGGCGGTGATCGGCGGGCACGTCCTGGCGGCGATCGGCGGGCACGTCCTGGCGGTGATCGGCGGGCACGTCCTGGCGGTGATCGGCGGGCACGTCCTGGCGGTGATCGGCGGGCACGTCCTGGCGGTGATCGGCGGGCACGTCCTGGCGGATCCTGTGAGACCGGTGGCGACTCGTCTGCCCCCTGCCGGTCAGTGTCCTGCCACCCTGAGGTCCCCTCCTGTTTGTATATTGCCCAGGTTGGTACCTCCATTGGATTCTCATCACAGCGGGCAAAAACTGAAATACGTCTTCCCAATTTTCTGCATGGAAGTCTATCGGACATGTGGAGAAGCCCTAAGGAAACTCACTTTATATATACCAGCGCTCATCCAAAATGCAGTCCTATGTAAACAAAGGTTAGTTGTTGCATAATGGAAGGATCTGCAATTTTCAACTTATTTTCAAGATCTCTGATTGTTGTCAGTGAATAGTGACATTCCTGCTTAATTCCAGAGGCTGACAACTCATATAGACCAAATCGAGCACTTGTTACAGATAGAAAGTAGCAAACCCTTCTGTCAGGGTAATCCACAGTGAGCCGCACAAACCCCGCTCCCGTATCCCTCCGTCCGCCCCCATCCCCTCCCTCCGACCCGGCCCCTCCCCGCTCCCGTCCAAACCCTCCGCTCCGCCCCCCGTCCCCACCCTCCGCCCCGCCCCCGTCCCCACCCTCCGCCCCGCTCCCGTAACCCACCCTCCGCCCCGCTCCCGTAACCCACCCTCCGCCCCGCTCCCGTAACCCACCCTCCGCCCCGCTCCCGTAACCCACCCTCCGCCCCGCTCCCGTAACCCACCCTCCGCCCCGCTCCCGTAACCCACCCTCCGCCCCGCTCCCGTAACCCTCCCTCCGCCCCGCTCCCGTAACCCACCCTCCGCCTCGCTCCCGTAACCCACCCTCCGCCCCGCTCCCGTAACCCACCCTCCGCCCCGCTCCCGTAACCCTCCCTCCGCCCCCTCCTTCCGCCCCGCTCCAGTCATCTCTCACTGCCCCTCTCCCGTCACCTCCCTCCTATCTCCACTCCCCAATCTCCTGTCCCGTCGTCCCCTCTGTTGTCCTAATAACTAGTCTAGCCCTGGCCCATCATACTGTGTATAGGGGAGGTGTGGGCCCATCATACCATGTATAGGGGAGCTGTGAGCCCATCATACTGTGTATAGGGGATCTGTGGGCCCATCATACCATGTATAGGGGAGCTGTGAGCCCATCATACCATGTATAGGGGAGCTGTGGGCCCATCATACTGTGTATAGGGGAGCTGTGGGCCCATCATACTGTGTATAGGGAGCTGTGGGCCCATCATACTGTGTATAGGGGAGCTGTGGGCCCATCATACCATGTATAGGGGAGCTGTGGGCCCATCATACTGTGTATAGGGAGCTGTGGGCCCATCATACTGTGTATAGGGGAGCTGTGGGCCCATCATACTGTGTATAGAGGAGCTGTGGGCCCATCATACCATGTATAGGGGAGGTGTGGGCCCATCATACTGTGTATAGGGGAGCTGTGGGCCCATCATACTGTGTATAGGGGAGCTGTGGGCCCATCATACTGTGTATAGGGGAGCTGTGGGCCCATTATACTGTGTATAGGGGAACTGTGGGCCCATCATACTGTGTATAGGGGAGCTGTGGGCCCATCATACTGTGTATAGGGGAGCTGTGGGCCCATAATTCTGTGTATAGGGGAGCTGTGGGGCCATCATACTGTGTATAGGGGAGGTGTGGACCCATCATACTGTGTATAGGGGAGGTGTGGACCCATCATACTGTGTATAGGGGAGCTGTGTGCCCATCATACTGTGTATAGGGGAGCTGTGTGCCCATTATACTGTGTATAGGGGAGGTGTGGGCCCATCATACTGTGTATAGGGGAGCTGTGTGCCCATTATACTGTGTATAGGGGAGGTGTGGGCCCATCATACTGTGTATAGGGGATCTGTGGGCCCATCATACTGTGTATAGGGGAACTGTGTGCCCATTATACTGTGTATAGGGGAGCTGTGGGCCCATCATACTGTGTATAGGGGAGCTGTGTGCCCATTATACTGTGTATAGGGGAGCTGTGGGCCCATCATACTGTGTATAGGGGAGCTGTGGGCCCATCATACTGTGTATAGGGGAGCTGTGTGCCCATTATACTGTGTATAGGGGAGGTGTGGGCCCATCATACTGTGTATAGGGGATCTGTGGGCCCATCATACTGTGTATAGGGGAACTGTGGGCCCATCATAGTGTGTATAGGGGAACTGTGGGCCCATCATACTGTGTATAAGAAGCTGTGAGCCCATCATACTGTGTATAGGGGAACTGTGGGCCCATCATACTGTGTATAGGGGAGCTGTGGGCCCATCATACTGTGTATAGGGGAGCTGTGAGCCCATCATACTGTGTATAGGGGAACTGTGGGCCCATCATACTGTGTATAGGGGAGCTGTGGGCCCATCATACTGTGTATAGGGGAGCTGTGGGCCCATAATTCTGTGTATAGGGGAGCTGTGGGGCCATCATACTGTGTATAGGGGAGGTGTGGACCCATCATACTGTGTATAGGGGAGGTGTGGACCCATCATACTGTGTATAGGGGAGCTGTGTGCCCATCATACTGTGTATAGGGGAGCTGTGTGCCCATTATACTGTGTATAGGGGAGGTGTGGGCCCATCATACTGTGTATAGGGGAGCTGTGTGCCCATTATACTGTGTATAGGGGAGGTGTGGGCCCATCATACTGTGTATAGGGGATCTGTGGGCCCATCATACTGTGTATAGGGGAACTGTGTGCCCATTATACTGTGTATAGGGGAGCTGTGGGCCCATCATACTGTGTATAGGGGAGCTGTGTGCCCATTATACTGTGTATAGGGGAGCTGTGGGCCCATCATACTGTGTATAGGGGAGGTGTGGGCCCATCATACTGTGTATAGGGGAGCTGTGTGCCCATTATACTGTGTATAGGGGAGGTGTGGGCCCATCATACTGTGTATAGGGGATCTGTGGGCCCATCATACTGTGTATAGGGGAACTGTGGGCCCATCATAGTGTGTATAGGGGAACTGTGGGCCCATCATACTGTGTATAAGAAGCTGTGAGCCCATCATACTGTGTATAGGGGAACTGTGGGCCCATCATACTGTGTATAGGGGAGCTGTGGGCCCATCATACTGTGTATAGGGGAGCTGTGGGCCCATCATACTGCGTATAGGGGAGCTGTGTGCCCATTATACTGTGTATAGGGGAGGTGTGGGCCCATCATACTGTGTATAGGGGAGCTGTGTGCCCATTATACTGTGTATAGGGGAGGTGTGGGCCCATCATACTGTGTATAGGGGATCTGTGGGCCCATCATACTGTGTATAGGGGATCTGTGGGCCCATCATACTGTGTATAGGGGAACTGTGGGCCCATCATACTGTGTATAGGGGAACTGTGGGCCCATCATACTGTGTATAAGAAGCTGTGAGCCCATCATACTGTGTATAGGGGAACTGTGGGCCCATCATACTGTGTATAGGGGAGCTGTGGGCCCATCATACTGTGTATAGGGGAGCTGTGGGCCCATCATACTGTGTATAGAGGAGCTGTGAGCCCATCATACCATGTATAGGGGAGGTGTGGGCCCATCATACTGTGTATAGGGGAGGTGTGGGCCCATCATACTGTGTATAGGGGAGCTGTGGGCCCATCATACTGTGTATAGGGGAGCTGTGGGCCCATCATACTGTGTATAGGGGAGGTGTGGACCCATCATACTGTGTATAGGGGAGCTGTGGGCCCATAATTCTGTGTATAGGGGAGGTGTGGGCCCATCATACCATGTATAGGGGAGGTGTGGGCCCATCATACTGTGTATAGGGGAGCTGTGGGCCCATCATACTGTGTATAGGGGAGCTGTGTGCCCATTATACTGTGTATAGGGGAGGTGTGGGCCCATCATACTGTGTATAGGGGAGCTGTGTGCCCATTATACTGTGTATAGGGGAGGTGTGGGCCCATCATACTGTGTATAGGGGATCTGTGGGCCCATCATACTGTGTATAGGGGATCTGTGGGCCCATCATACTGTGTATAGGGGAACTGTGGGCCCATCATACTGTGTATAGGGGAACTGTGGGCCCATCATACTGTGTATAAGAAGCTGTGAGCCCATCATACTGTGTATAGGGGAACTGTGGGCCCATCATACTGTGTATAGGGGAGCTGTGGGCCCATCATACTGTGTATAGGGGAGCTGTGGGCCCATCATACTGTGTATAGAGGAGCTGTGGGCCCATCATACTGTGTATAGAGGAGCTGTGAGCCCATCATACCATGTATAGGGGAGGTGTGGGCCCATCATACTGTGTATAGGGGAGGTGTGGGCCCATCATACTGTGTATAGGGGAGCTGTGGGCCCATCATACTGTGTATAGGGGAGCTGTGGGCCCATCATACTGTGTATAGGGGAGGTGTGGACCCATCATACTGTGTATAGGGGAGCTGTGGGCCCATAATTCTGTGTATAGGGGAGGTGTGGGCCCATCATACCATGTATAGGGGAGGTGTGGGCCCATCATACCGTGTATAGGGGAGCTGTGGGCCCATCATACTGTGTATAGGGGAGCTGTGGGCCCATCATACTGTGTATAGGGGAGCTGTGGGCCCATCATACTGTGTATAGGGGAGCTGTGGGCCCATCATACTGTGTATAGGGGAGCTGTGGGCCCATCATACTGTGTATAGGGGAGCTGTGGGCCCATAATTCTGTGTATAGGGGAGCTGTGGGGCCATCATACTGTGTATAGGGGAGGTGTGGACCCATCATACTGTGTATAGGGGAGGTGTGGACCCATCATACTGTGTATAGGGGAGGTGTGGACCCATCATACTGTGTATAGGGGAGCTGTGTGCCCATCATACTGTGTATAGGGGAGCTGTGTGCCCATTATACTGTGTATAGGGGAGGTGTGGGCCCATCATACTGTGTATAGGGGAGCTGTGTGCCCATTATACTGTGTATAGGGGAGGTGTGGGCCCATCATACTGTGTATAGGGGATCTGTGGGCCCATCATACTGTGTATAGGGGAACTGTGGGCCCATCATACTGTGTATAGGGGAACTGTGGGCCCATCATACTGTGTATAGGGGAACTGTGGGCCCATCATACTGTGTATAGGGGAACTGTGGGCCCATCATACTGTGTATAAGAAGCTGTGAGCCCATCATACTGTGTATAGGGGAGCTGTGTGCCCATTATACTGTGTATAGGGGAACTGTGGGCCCATCATACTGTGTATAGGGGAGGTGTGGGCCCATCATACCATGTATAGGGGAGCTGTGGGCCCATCATACTGTGTATAGGGGAGCTGTGGACCCATCATACTGTGTATAGGGGAGCTGTGGGCCCATTATACTGTGTATAGGGGAGGTGTGGGCCCATCATACTGTGTATAGGGGAGGTGTGGGCCCATCATACTGTGTATAGGGGAGCTGTGTGCCCATTATACTGTGTATAGGGGAGGTGTGGGCCCATCATACTGTGTATAGGGGAGCTGTGTGCCCATTATACTGTGTATAGGGGAGGTGTGGGCCCATCATACTGTGTATAGGGGATCTGTGGGCCCATCATACTGTGTATAGGGGAACTGTGGGCCCATCATACTGTGTATAGGGGAACTGTGGGCCCATCATACTGTGTATAAGAAGCTGTGAGCCCATCATACTGTGTATAGGGGAGCTGTGTGCCCATTATACTGTGTATAGGGGAACTGTGGGCCCATCATACTGTGTATAGGGGAGCTGTGGGCCCATCATACTGTGTATAGGGGAGCTGTGGGCCCATCATACTGTGTATAGGGGAGCTGTGCGCCCATCATACTGTGTATAGGGGAGCTGTGGGCCCATCATACTGTGTATAGGGGAGTTGTGGACCCATCATACTGTGTATAGGGGAGCTGTGGGCCCATCTTACTGTGTATAGGGGAGCTGTGGGCCCATCATACTGTGTATAGGGGAGCTGTGAGCCCATTATACTGTGTATAGAGGAGCTGTGGGCCCATCATACTGTGTATAGGGGAGCTGTGGGCCCATCATACTGTGTATAGGGGAGCTGTGGGGCCATCATACTGTGTATAGGGAAGCTGTGGGCCCATCATACTGTATATAGGGGAGCTGTGGGCCCATCATACTGTGTATAGGGGAGCTGTGGGCCAATCATACTGTGTATAGGGGAGCTGTGGACCCATCATACTGTGTATAGGGGAGCTGTGGGCCAATCATACTGTGTATAGGGGAGCTGTGGGCCCATCATACTGTGTATAGGGGAACTGTGGGCCCATCATACTGTGTATAGGGAGCTGTGGGCCCATCATACTGTGTATAGGGAGCTGTGGGCCCATCATACTGTATATAGGGGAGCTGTGGGACCATCATACTGTATATAGGGGAGCTGTGGGCCCATCATACTGTGTATAGGGGAGCTGTGGGCCCATCATACTGTGTATAGGGGATCTGTGGGCCCATCATACTGCGTATAGGGGAGCTGTGGGCCCCTCATACTGTGTATAGGGGAGCTGTGAGCCCATCATACTGTGTATAGAGGAGCTGTGGGCCCATCATACTGTGTATAGGGGAGCTGTGGGCCCATCATACTGTGTATAGGGGAGCTGTGGGCCCATCATACTGTGTATAGAGGAGCTGTGGGCCCATCATACTGTGTATAGGGGAGCTGTGGGCCCATCATACTGTGTATAGGGAAGCTGTGGGCCCATCATACTGTGCATAGGGGAGCTGTGAGACCCATCATACTGTGTATAGGGGAGCTGTGGGCCCATCATACTGTGTATAGAGGAGCTGTGAGCCCATCATATTGTATATAGGGGAGCTGTGGGCCCATCATACCGTGCATACGGGAGCTGTACATATTAAATATTAATCAGATATTTAAGAACCTTAATGTTATAGGGGCACTCATGGTACACTTACCGTCCAAGGTGCGCATGGGTATTAAGCCGTCCTTCTAGGGCACTTGCATAGGGTATTAATATTTTCTAAGGGGCAATTTTACCATCTAGAGGGCACAAAGGAGGCATTAAGGGGCACAATGGTGTTATTATGTGGGGCAGTAAGAGGGGCCCCTATGTCGTGCCCCAAAGCAGGTGCAGTAATAGGGGCACACACAGCAGCAGTATTGGGGTATCAGCAGGATTAGGAGCTTGTGCAGTTCGGGAAAAGACGACGTCGGTGCTAGAAATTAGAGACGTCAGATGTGTCTGTCGTAATCTCTGCAGAAGAGTTGTGGCTTGGAGAAGTTGTTATAATGGTCTGGGCCAGAAGGAAAAGATGAGAAAAGTGACCGATTTCACCAGAATAAATGTCAGCTGTAAGTCACTATCTATCTATAACTGTACTGGAACCTCTTATATGTTCAGCAGGACTGTTATATACTGCTATATAGTCACCGCATAACAGAATTTAATCAGAAGAGGATGACTTAAAGGGATTGTCTCATCGCACACGCCCCTTCAAAAAGAAAGCAGCCATGACGGTCAGCTCATCGCTCCAGCCGCTGCAGGAGACACAAAGTACTGCATGATTCAATGAGCAGCCAGGGAGGGGGCTAAAGTGCGCTAGTAGTTATTCCGAGGGGTCCCAAGAAAAAGACTGGACAACCCCTTTAAGAATTCCATTTGCTGGTGTTATTGGGGGCACTTCTTGCACCTCCCATCCCGGCTTCCTATGGACGCCGCAGGTTATACATTTTCTAGGGAAAAAAAAAAATATTTTTTCCAAGGTCCCTATTCATAGTGCCCCGTGGAGAGGAAAGAATGAGATCCTCCTGCTGCAGGCGCCCCGCTGTGCGGAGACATCCCCCCTAAAAACACAAGGAGGCCAGAAGGGGGAGAGTTGAAAGCAGATCTGTGCTGTCAGTAACCGCACTTCAGAGTCCTGCGGGGTCAGAGGTTACTCAAGCAAAATCCACCGGCCAAATGAAAGCTTGTTTGCAGAAGCCGCAGCGCAGATAAATCACAGATCTGTTTACACCTCTCCGGGCCTCTGACCCGCACATGCTGCGCCGCTCCTCAGATACTATTTCACTTGTCAGAATCGCACTCCTGTCCTACCTGACGTGGGGGTCCGGCCTCCTCCGCTGGAGACGCACATCAAGACCAATCAGCGCAAATTCCTGCATATCAACCTCTGCTAACAAAATCGACACTGTGCCCCGCGGAAGGGTCACCAGAAATGCAGCAAAACCGATCAGTCCTGCGCTGTGCTAGGAAATCAGTCACGCAGAAAAGACTACGAAGGGGAAAGTTATTAAAAAATGCTCCGCTGTAGATACGGCTGCTACATACTCATCAGTGCGCCCCCTGCTGGTCTTTTTATTATGCCTGAGGTCCCCATATTATGTCCTGTCCTGGTGGTGATATAAAATCAGTAGCTCAATCCCGATGGTTGGATACTACAAAGAGCCCGCCGGGCCCCATCGGGGCCGGGAAGACCCCGTCGGAGCCATCCGGGCCGGGAAGACCCCGTCGGAGCCATCCGGGCCGGGAAGACCCCGTCGGAGCCATCCAGGCCGGGAAGACCCCGTCGGAGCCATCCGGGCCGGGAAGACCCCGTCGGAGCCATCCGGGCCGGGAAGACCCCGTCGGAGCCATCCGGGCCGGGAAGACCCCGTCGGAGCCATCCGGGCCGGGAAGACCCCGTCGGAGCCATCCGGGCCGGGAAGACCCCGTCGGAGCCATCCGGGCCGGGAAGACCACGTCGGAGCCATCTGGGCCGGGAAGACCACGTCTGAGCCATCTGGGCCGGGAAGACCCCGTCTGAGCCGGGAAGACCCCGTCTGAGCCATCCGGGCCGGGAAGACCCCGTCTGAGCCATCCGGGCCGGGAAGACCCCGTCGAAGCCATCCGGGCCGGGAAGACCCCGTCGAAGCCATCCGGGCCGGGAAGACCCTGTTGGACCCATCTGGGTGAGGAAGACCTTGGTGGACTTACCTAGGCGGAGAAGACCCTGGTGGACAAGATTAATCGCTATGCCTCAAGACTGAGCTGAAGGCGGTTTAAAAAAAACAAAAACAAAAAAAACAAAAAGGTCAATCCTGGATCCAATGGGTGGAGAAGAGATTCAGGTTGTTGTGTATTAGAAGCGGCTGCATCATCGCTTGCAGGTTCCAGCCCATTCTATTTCCCATTCTAAAGCTGGCTGTATACAATCTCCCAACTCCCCCAAGCACATGAGCACTCATCCAAGCGTTCGTGTTTTCAGTGGGGACAGAGGAGAAAGTTGCTGCTTCACGTCTCTGGCTGCACCTATCTCCCTGAAAACAATCCTCAACAACATCAATTGGGGGGGGGAAGTTGGGAGTCCCCCAAACACATCAGGTGATCGGCAAGTCACGACTTTCATCGAATGTGCAAGGGAGATTTACAGCCAATAACAGAGAGAACTCCGATCTCAGCAGTGCACCTCCTTAGATGCCGCAATGAACAGCAAGCGCAGCACTTAAGGGGGTTACCTACGTAAGGCCACAAAAATCGTGTTGTCCTGCTGACAGGTCTGCTCTACACCGCAGCCTCTGCACCCGCGTGTCGACAGAGGATATGTTTAAGTCCTGCTTAACTATGACTGATCTTGTCTGGCTTGTACCGGGACACCACGGATCGCACATGAAGTACGTCAGTGTGTTGGGTCTTGCCAATTATATTGACCCGAAAAGTCGATGAAAAGTTCTGTAAAATTATAAATTTATAATTATGGCTCCTAATCCTCAACATCTGTGCTTGCTGGCAGTGAAAGGATTAACTCCTTTTTACACTGAGGTTTGCTATGGACCACTTGTGCAAGAAGAAGGTAGGGGCCGTGTACCAACAAAGTAGGAGCCACGTACCAACAAAGTAGGGGCCGCGTACCAACAAAGTAGTGAGCCAGGTACCAACAAAGTAGTGAGCCAGGTACCAACAAAGTAGTGAGCCAGGTACCAACAAAGTAGTGAGCCAGGTACCAACAAAGTAGTGAGCCAGGTACCAACAAAGTAGTGAGCCAGGTACCAACAAAGTAGTGAGCCAGGTACCAACAAAGTAGTGAGCCAGGTACCAACAAAGTAGTGAGCCAGGTACCAACAAAGTAGTAAGCCACGTACCAACAAAGTAGTGGGCCGCGTACCAACAAAGTAGGGGCCGCGTACCAACAAAGTAGGGGCCGCGTACCAACAAAGTAGGGGCCGCGTACCAACAAAGTAGGGAGCCGCGTACCAACAAAGTAGGGAGCCGCGTACCAACAAAGTAGGGAGCCGCGTACCAACAAAGTAGGGAGCCGCGTACCAACAAAGTAGGGTCGCGTACCAACAAAGTAGGGAGCCGCGTACCAACAAAGTAGGGAGCCGCGTACCAACAAAGTAGGGAGCCGCGTACCAACAAAGTAGGGAGCCGCGCGCCAACAAAGTAGGGGCCGCGCGCCAACAAAGTAGGGGCCGCGCGCCAACAAAGTGGGGGCCGCGAGCCAACAAAGTGGGGGCCGCGCGCCAACAAAGTAGGGGCCGCGTGCCAACAAAGTAGGGGCCGCGTAGCAACAAAGTAGGGGCCGCGTAGCAACAAAGTAGGGGTCGCGTAACAACAAAGTAGGGAGCCAGATACCAACAAAGGAGGGGCCATGTACAATCAAAGTAGGGGCCGCGCACCAGCAAAGTAGGGGCCGCGCACCAACAAAGTAGGGGCCGCGCACCAACAAAGTAGGGGCCGCGCACCAACAAAGTAGGGGCCGCGTACAAACAAAGTAGGGGCCGCGTACAAACAAAGTAGGGGCCGCGTGACAACAAAGTAGGGGCCGCGTGACAACAAAGTAGGGGCCGCGTGACAACAAAGTAGGGGCCGCGTGACAACAAAGTAGGGGCCGCGTAGCAACAAAGTAGGGGCCGCGTAGCAACAAAGTAGGGGTCGCGTAGCAACAAAGTAGGGGCCGCGTGACAACAAAGTAGGGGCCGCGTGACAACAAAGTAGGGGCCGCGTGACAACAAAGTAGGGGCCGCGTGACAACAAAGTAGGGGCCGCGTGACAACAAAGTAGGGGCCGCGTGACAACAAAGTAGGGGCCGCGTAGCAACAAAGTAGGGGCCGCGTAGCAACAAAGTAGGGGCCGCGTGACAACAAAGTAGGGGCCGCGTGACAACAAAGTAGGGGCCGCGTGACAACAAAGTAGGGGCCGCGTGACAACAAAGTAGGGGCCGCGTGACAACAAAGTAGGGGCCGCGTGACAACAAAGTAGGGGCCGCGTGACAACAAAGTAGGGGCCGCGCGACAACAAAGTAGGGGCCGCGCACCAACAAAGTAGGGGCCGCGTACAAACAAAGTAGGGGCCGCGTACAAACAAAGTAGGGGCCGCGTACAAACAAAGTAGGGGCCGCGTACAAACAAAGTAGGGGCCGCGTACAAACAAAGTAGGGGCCGCGTACAAACAAAGTAGGGGCCGCGTACAAACAAAGTAGGGGCCGCGTACAAACAAAGTAGGGGCCGCGTACAAACAAAGTAGGGGCCGCGTACAAACAAAGTAGGGGCCGCGTACAAACAAAGTAGGGGCCGCGTACAAACAAAGTAGGGGCCGCGTACAAACAAAGTAGGGGCCGCGTACAAACAAAGTAGGGGCCGCGTACAAACAAAGTAGGGGCCGCGTACAAACAAAGTAGGGGCCGCGTACAAACAAAGTAGGGGCCGCGTACAAACAAAGTAGGGGCCGCGTACAAACAAAGTAGGGGCCGCGTACAAACAAAGTAGGGGCCGCGTACAAACAAAGTAGGGGCCGCGTACAAACAAAGTAGGGGCCGCGTACAAACAAAGTAGGGGCCGCGTACAAACAAAGTAGGGGCCGCGTACAAACAAAGTAGGGGCCGCGTACAAACAAAGTAGGGGCCGCGTACAAACAAAGTAGGGGCCGCGTACAAACAAAGTAGGGGCCGGGTACAAACAAAGTAGGGGTCGCGTACAAACAAAGTAGGGGCCGCGTACAAACAAAGTAGGGGCCGCGTACAAACAAAGTAGGGGCCGCGTACAAACAAAGTAGGGGCCGCGTACCAACAAAGTAGGGGCCATGTACCAGCGAAGTGGATCTTCCTCTGTGCATTTCAGGACAGGTCCACACCCCGTCTACTTCCGCTAATTTGCAAAAGACTGGTTTGCATGTGGACGGCTAAAGAGACGCATTTATCAAGGAGAGTAAATAGGAGCTGCTGACAGTCAGACATTAGGATGACGTTCACACAAGTGACTGTAATCCAGAGAAAGCTTGGATAATGTCGACTCCAAAAACATCCAAGGGCCATGTACTATTAATTAATGCTGCCATTTGTGCTAATTCTGCAGTTTTCAGCATGGCGCGGTGTGGATACGCTGATTACAAGCTGGCGCTGCGCCGTGTAACTGCTGACGGGGCAAATCGTGAAATGCCAGAGCGACACCTACAGGCAGGAAGGGGCGCTGCAGTGTTACCGTGAGTTTCCATTACTTTGCTATTTTTTTGGCCACATGTAGACTTTTTTGGACCGAGTCCACTGAAGTGATCCCAGGTATCGGGACAGGACGACATTCACTGCACTGTTACTTTAAATAGGAACATGACTTACAGACCCCGCAGCAGATGTGACCACCTCTGAGCTGAGTGATGTGGGGGCTCCAATATCACCATGACAATACTCCACCCATGTCTATACATTCAGTACTGCCTCCCTGTCTCTCCTGTAAATGACACAGGCAGAGAGTACTACCTCCTTGTCTCTCCGTGTAAATGATGCAGACACACATAGTACTACCTCCTTATTTCTCCTTCTAAACAATGCAGGTACAGACAGTACTGCCTCCTTGTTTCTCCTTGTAAATGATGCAGGTAGAGATAGTACTGCCTCCTTGTTGACAATGCAGTTAGAGATAGTACTGCTTCCTTGTAAATTATGCAGGGAGATAGTACTGCCTCCTTGTTTCTCCCACTAAATGATGCAGGTACAGATAGTACTGCCTCCTTGTTTCTCCTTCTAAACAATGCAGGTACAGACAGTACTGCCTCCTTGTTTCTCCCTGTAAATGATGCAGGTGCAGACAGTACTGCCTCCTTGTTTCTCCTTGTAAATGATGCAGGTACAGACAGTACTGCCTCCTTGTTTCTCCTGTATATGATGCAAATACAGACAGTATTGCCTCCTTGTTTCTCCCTGTATATGATAAATGTACAAGTAGTACTGGTTCCTTGTTTCTCCCTGTAAATGATGCAGGTACACACAGTACTGCCTCCTTGTTTCTCCCACTAAATGATGCAGGTACAGATAGTACTGCCTCCTTGTTTCTCCCTGTAAATGATGCAGGTGCAGACAGTACTGCCTCCTTGTTTCTCCTTGTAAATGATGCAGGTACAGACAGTACTGCCTCCTTGTTTCTCCTGTATATGATGCAAATACAGACAGTATTGCCTCCTTGTTTCTCCCTGTATATGATAAATGCACAAGTAGTACTGGTTCCTTGTTTCTCCCTGTAAATGATGCAGGTACAGACAGTACTGCCTCCTTGTTTCTCCCTGTAAATGATACATGTACAGGTAGTACTGGCACCTTGTTTCTTCCTGTAAATGATGCAGGTACAGATAGTACTGCCTCCTTTTAAAGGATGCAGATAGAGACAATACTGCCTGACTGTTCCTCCCTGTTAATGGTGCAGGTACAAATAGTACTACCTCCTTGTAAATGATGCAGGTACACATAGTACTACCTTCTTGTTTCTCCCTTGAAATAATGCAGGTATAAATAGCACTACCGCCTCGTTTCTCCTTGTAAATGATGCAATTACATATCGCACTGCTTCATCTTTCCCTGTCAAATAATTTGATACAAATAGTACTGGGAAAGAGATATTAACACAAAGGATTCTGCAGATGCCAGGCTCGAATAAAGCAAGTGCGCATGCTCGGTAGAGGTCACGCATGTGCACCTCTGCTCTATTTCAGACAGGGATCTGCAAATTGCTCAGGATCCTGGTGGTCGGACCCCTGGAAATCTAAGTTTCCGGTATAAATTTCAATTCTGGGAATTTATCTGAGTAGGATACGGTCTCCTTGGAAATGATGCAGTCACAGATAGTGCTACCTCCTGCTCTCATTCCTCCAAAAGCACTACACAATGAAACGCAGAGGTTCCTTGGTGAATCCTGCCCTGGTCTCACCTGTCTCTGCATTTCTTCCACTTGTCGTGGCGGGAGGTTCTGCAGGACACTGAACATTTCCAGAATCTTCTCCTCTGGAATCACCACCGAGGCTCTAAAAGCAATAAAATAAATGATATCACATAGTGAAGAATAGGTGTAAATTTACCGCACAGCAGCAGCTACGAGAGTGAACATATCCACAAGTGCATTATTACCTCTTCCAATCCAGAACCTCCGAAAAAGGCAATATATAGGAATCGGCGACAATGACGGGAACGCAGCCGGCCTGCAAGATGTCGCTGAGAATGGCCTGTCCCAGGCGGGCGCCGCGGAGCACCAGACAGAACGAGGCTTCCTGCAAAACAGCCAGAATGCAGAACGCTTTATACTGTCATTCAATGCAACAAAACACTGTATAGCACCATTATTAAGCATGTAGCGGTTTTATAAATGCCTTTAGATGAGCTGGAATATGCAGCATCCATAGGCGCTGATGTGCAGAAATGACCGGAGCCGCTGAGGCTCGGAATATCGTATGTCAACCTTGCACTTGGCCGCTTCCACTTTCCAATACAACTATACAATAGCGCCCTCTGCCTGCGACGCTGTGTAATTACCTGCAGGACCTGCGGATAGTCGTGGACGTTGCTCTTGTGGCATCGCTTGCGATGGGGCGAGGAATCGTCAGACAGGTTGCTGCATTTATCGAGGATCAAGACGGATTCTCCATTCTCAGCACGAATCGTCTCAAGATCGGCTCTGAACTCGGGGTGCACGGCCGTCTGCGAGGAGACGAGAAAGAAGGTGCGAGGGCTGTGGGGTGAGAAAAAGATTACTGAGCATCATCGGTTTTTGTTTTTTGCTCCCCTTCTTCCGAGAGCCGTAACTTTTTTATTTTTTCGTCAATCTTGCCATATGAGGGCTTGTTTTTTGCGGGACAAGTTGTACTTTTAAATGAAACCATAAGTTTTACCATATACTGTACTGCAAAACTGCAAAAAAAGTGTGATGGCACAATAGTTTTTGGGATGTTTTATTCACGGTGTTCACTATATGGAAAAACTGATGTGTGGGTGTGATGCCTCAGGTCGGTGCGAGTTTGAAGACACCAAACATGTATAGGTTTACTTGTATCTAAGGGGTTAAAAAAAATTCACAAGTTTGTCCAATAAAAGTGGCGTACGTTTTGCGCCATTTACCAAAACCCGTAGCGTTCTTATTTTTTGGGATCTATGGCTCAGTGGCGGCTTATATTTTGCGTCTCGAGCTGACATTTTTAATGGTACCATTTTTGCGCAGATGCTACGTTGATCGCCTGTCATTGCACTTTGCGTAAAACATGCGGCGACCAAAAAACGTAATTTTGGCGTTTGGTAAACGGCGTAGTGGCAAAAAAATTCCAATCAGATTAATTGATTTTATATTTTGATAGAGCGGGCATTTCTGAACGCGGCGATACCAAATATCTGTATATTTATTTATTTTTTAACCCTTTAATTTTCAATGGGGTGAAAGGGGGGTGATTTGAACTTTTAGGTTTGGTTTTTTTTTATAACTTTTTTTTTTTTTAATTTTACTAGTCCCCCTAGGGGGCCATAGCGATCAGCAATCCGATCGCTCTGATCTATCTGCTGATCACAGCTATACAGCTGTAAACAGCAGATACAGTCACTTCCTGTTTCTTTCGGTTCCAGGCCGGGTGAAAACGAAAGTGAAACTTCGTAGCTGCAGGCATCATCACATGACCCTGTGCTACGATGGCAACCACCGAAAGTCACGTGATCACTCACATGACTTCCGGTGGGGGCGGCGGTAAGTAAAAAACATGGCAGCGTGCATATAGATCTCGCTGCCAGACTTTGGCAGCGAGATTTAAGGGGTTAAATGTTGCGAGTGGAAGCGATTCCACTCGCAACATGCAGGCACACATGTCAACTGTTGAAAACAGCTGATATGTGTGCCGACCGCCGCCACTTGCCCACGGCAGGGGGCGGGGCTTAACGGGACACGCTCTATGACGGATAGATCCGTCCATGGTCGTGAAGGGGTTAACTACTAGATGTTTGGGTTTTTTTTCTTTAAAGATTCCATTTGACAGTGATAACCTCTAGAAATAATTCACCTGACTATTTAGTGTGAAGCAAAAAAATAAAAAAAAAAAAAAAATCTGTACAGAAATAAGACCCTATGCCCCTAAAATGAGCTGAAAACATACCACTTCCCCTAGTTTTTGAATTATAAGACGCACTTTTCCCAAAAATGTGGGAGGAAAATGACGGGGAAGGGGGGGGGGTGCATCTTATAATCTGGATGTAGCTTACTGGGGGGTGGTGAAGTGGGGGTCACAGGGGCTAGGGGCAGTGGTGGAGTAGGGCGATGCTGCGGGCGGTGCAACAGGTGTCCCAAATGCTCGCTGTGGGCACTGAGAGACAGGAGCCATCCAGAAAATGTCAGCAATGCAGGCTTCACAGAAATGGCGCCCAGAGTCGGCGCATGCACAGATTGAGTTCTTGGCTAAACGAGGAGCCGAGATCTCATCTGCGCACACACCACCTCCGTCCCATTCATCTCATGGCAGCAGTCTTAAGAAAAATGGCGCCCGGAGGTGGCGCATGCACAGATGAGATCTCGGCTCCTCATTTAGCCAAGAACTCAAATCTGCGCATGCGCCGACTCTTGGCGCCATTTCTTTGAAGCCTGCATTGATGACATTTTCTGTATGGCTCCTGCCGCACCGCCGGAAGTGAGCATAGCTGGAGCACCAGCCGCACCGACCGCAGCACCGCCTTACTCCACCACCGCTGTCCCCCACACATAATACCATGGTTTGAATGAAGTAGAAAAAAAGAAAAATAAAGAGCAGCTGTTCATTAGGGACTAATAAGACCTGCTCATTCAGGGGTTAAAAGTGCAGCTGAAAAATAGCCCAAATGGGATAAAATTATAGCCAAGAACTCAAATAGTCCGACCTTGGGCGAGGCGGATACTGTGCCTGGCATTTAGCTGGAAAGGACACTTGGTTGTAGCAATGTGAAGAGCCAATCAGCACTCCTTTACCGTTTCTCCCACTTGTCCTTTCCAGTTGGATGCCAAGCACAATATGCAGCCCACGGCCTCTGGTTCTGACTAGGTGACCTAATCTCTACTAGTTTAATCATTGATGGGCATCTTGAGCCATAAAGACACAGTGGGATCTCCTGCCGGTCATTACCACTCACCCAGGTGCGCGCACAGGTAGGTTCACTTCGGAGAGCGGACTGTATACTGGGATACTGACGTCATAACCCTGGCGGTACGTCCACGTCGAGAACCCTCCACCGGCCAGCACCGCTCTACAAAGGAGATAAAAGAGATTGGTCTCAGATTCGACAGTCCAGTCCTTATTTCCCACTACACCTGGCATTGGGGGAGAGCCGGGCCCCCCCAGAGGGGGTCGGGCAGCAGGTTTACTAGAGAAAGGCTCAATGCAAAAATGGTGTCAAATAACGACACCCGGGGTGATGTGATGGCGACATGCACAGGCCACCGTATAAAGAGAATTTTGTTACTTACCGTAAATTCTTTTTCTTATAGTTCCGTCATGGGAGACCCAAACCACGGGTGTATAGCTACTGCCTCCGGAGGACACACAAAGTTACTACACTCAAACGTGTAGCTCCTCCCTCCTAGCATATACACCCCCTGCTAGCCAGTCCTAGCCAGTTTAGTGCAAAAGCTGAAGGAGGACATCCACCCACAAGAAGAGACAGAGTAAAATCCGGAAGAACCGGAACCTCTGTCTACAACAATAACAGCCGGTGAAGATACACGGAACAAGAAACCTGCCAACAGGCAATAGGGAGGGTGCTGGGTCTCCCATGACGGAACTATAAGAAAAAGAATTTACGGTAAGTAACAAAATTCTCTTTTTCTTCATCGTTCCTATGGGAGACCCAGACCATGGGACGTCCTAAAGCAGTCCATGGGTGGGAATAAACAGACAACTGAGAAGCAGGCAAACCCAACTTCACAAATGGGCGACAGACGCCTGAAAAATGCGTCTGCCCAAGCCCGCGTCTGCCAAAGCAAGAGCATGCCTTGGATAGAGCTTCGAAAAAGTATGCAGACTAATTCGAGCTGCAGTCTGACAGACCTACTGAGCCGTAGCCTGGCGCCTGAAAGCCCAAAAGGCACCGACAGGTCTGATCAAATGTGCTCTGATCCCCGGCGGGGAAGGCACTTGAGTACACTGGCAGGCCTCGGAAATGGCCGACCTAAGCCAACGAACCAGGGTCGGCTTAGATGCCGAGAGACCGCTACGTTGACTAGCAGTCAGTACCAGAGAGAGGTGCACCGCCTAATAACGGCGGTGCGAGACACATAGATCCGGGGCGCCCGCACCAGATCCAGGATATGCAACGCTTCCTCAAAGCGATGAACAGGAGCCGGACAAAAGGAAGGCAGGAAAATTGCCCCGGATAAGGTGGAAGCAGTAACCACCTTAAGGAAAAAAATCCGGAGTCGGACGGAGACCACCTTGTCTTGATGCAAAAGACCAAAAAGGGGGTGACTCAGAGAGAGTGCAGCCAGAACTCCCTGGCGGGAAATTCTAGCCACCAGAAAGACTACTTTCTGTGAAAGATGAAACAAGGAAACCTGCCTAAGAGGCGCAAAGGGGGGTTTCCGGGAACCGGGAGGACCGGATTAAGGTCCCAGGGCTCCATAGGCCGCCGGAAAGGCGGAATGATGTGAGATGCGCCCTTAAAGGAGCGCACCGGAGCCAGCCGGATGATACGCCGCTGGCACATACCGACAGAACGGAGACCTGTCCCTTAATGAGGGATAGTCCTAGCTGTAGACCGGACTGTGGAAGGGACAGGAGGGTCGGCAAGGCTAAAAAGGTCCAAGGACACTTTGGGGCTCGAGTCATAGCGGAGATGACTTCAGGAAGGATACCAGAAGTCGCCAAGATCCAGGACTCAATAGCTACGCCGTCAATCTGAGAATCCAGAATTCTGACGGAAAAAACTGACCTTTTGAGAAAAGGTCTGGACGGTCCGGAAGATGCCATGGCAACCCAACGGACAGAAGGAGCAGGTCAGGGTACCAAGCCTGCCTGGGTCAGTCTGGAGTAAGAGAATGACCCGACGGCCCCCTTTACTGATCTTGCGCAGGACTCTGGGCAAGAGGTAGAGACGAAGCTGGGATCAAACATGAACCAGTGTGTCTACCGCAAAACCTGAGGATTGTGGACCACGGTTGGACAGCTGAAATAGTCTGCCTCGCAGTTTTGACATCTAGGATGTGGGCTGCGGATACGGTGGACTAGGAGTCCCTTGTCCACTGAAGAATGTTGAGGCGCTAAGATTGCCAGGCGGCTGAGTGTCCCGCCCTGGAAGATGATGTAGGAAAACGCTGTCACGTTGTCCGACTGGACTCGAATGTGCCTAGCCGCCAACAGATGGTGAAGGCTTAGAGAGCTAGAAATACAGCTCTGATTTCCAGCCCATTGATGGAGATATACTGCTCCCAAGGCGGAAAGACCAGCACCCTGGTGAGGGTCACCCGGGACGGGGCCAGGAAGTCCCTGAGACAGAGTGGCCGAAACCACCACTGAAAACGAGCCCCTGGTCAGTGGCAAAGCCACCACCCCGTGGAAGGAGGGAGTTCGCGTGTGCAGCGGAAAACATCCAGTCTCAGAGGACGCAGGAGAAATTGGGCAAGGAATCACTTCCATTGACGCCACCGTCTGACCACCACCTGTATTTGGTGTCTGATAGAACGACGTCGACCGCCAGCGGAGGGACTACTGATCGACTTAGAGCAGCTTTACAAGAGCCGACAGAGTCTCGAATTGCGTCCCTGAGAACCTCTGGTTCGAAGTCAGAGTGGACTTGAACAGAATGACAAGCCACCCGAATAGGTTAGAGTGGCGAGAGTAAGCGAAGTACTCTGCTAAGAGTCTGCACTGGATGAAGCCCCGAGAAGAAGGCCGTCCAGGGCAAACGATCACTGCCAATCCCTAGGGGTGCAGGACCCTAATCACAGCAGCCCCAATGAGAATACTCGAGGGGCCGTGGCTAACCCCAAGGGAAGAGCCACGAATTGGACCACTCCAATGGCAAAACGTAGTCAACGCTGGTGTGAAACTGCGATTGACCCCTGCAGAAAGGCATCTCTGATGCCGATGGCTGCTAGGGAATCTCCTTGGGTTCTTGATTGATCCGGTGAAAAAACACACAGAACAAGACCGAGACTCCATGTGAACACGCCACACCTGACCATGCTTGAAAAGCTAAAGATCCAGGTCGGAAGGCACCGCCCTCTTCGGGTACTAGAAATAGATTTAAACAAAAATCTCAGAACCGTTCCCAGTCGGGAACCGGTACAATTCCTCCATTGGCCTGCAAGAAATGCCACGGCCTGTGAGAAGGCGGCGGCCTTGGAGCCGGGAGGGGGTGACAGGAAAAATCTGTTTGGCGGGTGGACAGAATTCCATCCTGTAGCCAAGGGAGATATAATCTCGCCCCCACTGAACGGAGACGTGTTAGAACCATACGTCGCCAAGTGGAGGGAGCCTGCCACCGACCAGGAGGAGGTTGGCGTGGCTAGATAGCTCGGAGGAAGCTGACTAAGTGGCAGCATCTCCTGCGGTCTTCTGAAGACGCAGCTTCAAGCCAATTGGTTCTATGAACCTAGGCCGAGCTAGAGGACGATCAGATGGAGGAACGGAAACCACCGAAACCTCAACTGATTCCTGCCCTGGACAGGATCCCTGGTTTAGGTTTGTGGCAAGGAAGAACTCTCCTCGCCAAGAGCTTCCTAAATTTTATCCAGTTGGTTCCGAAGAGACTGGTCCCACCAAAGGGGAGCCCAGCAAGGAACCTCTATAGAGGTATCTGCCTTCCATTTCCGAAGCCACAGGAGCCTGCGGATAGTGAGGAAGTAGCCAAGACCACCGCCGTGCGGTGTCCAGCATGGCAGACCTGGCAGAGGATGAGAAGACTGACGTTTGGAAGTTCAGGCAACCGTCTTGGGCATCGCGTCCCTGTGAGGGAAAGCATCTCCTCTGAGGAGCCATCAGCCACTGACGTAACGGTCCGGGCTGAGCCATCTGAGGTGAATGAGCCCACCTTTTGACCACCATTGGTGGACAGGGGAAACACAGTCCTCAGAATCACGCTTCATGGGAAGCGACTGTCAGAGCGGACCCTGGGCTGGTCACAGGGCCTGAAAACTGGAGTGGTTAAGGAACACACATAGTGTTCCCCTAGATAAGGTAACTCCGGCGGATTGAGGTCCAGTACAAAATTAATGTACCGTGGGATCCTTATAGAGGTGCCGTCAGCCACTGATACAACTATCCGGGCTGAAAGTCTAGACACCGGAGTGGCCACCCCTGGCGAATGAGTACACTCCTTGACCACCTCTGATGGGAGGGGGAGACAGGCAGCAGAACCCCGCTGTGGGATCTGCAGGACAGGCTGTGGGCTTGGACGCAGCGGGCTGAAAACTGGAGTGGTTAAGGAACACGCTCCTCGTCCTGTTAAAGGTATACTGATGCCTTTCTGCCAGCGGGGAATACTCCCCTGATACAGGCGGATGGAGGTCCAGTACAAGTATAATGGACGCAATCCAATCATTCGCATCCGCGTCACCTACGGACGGATCAAAGTACCTAAAGTAGCGTCCGAGCCCCTGGTAGAGACATCCTCCTCGTCCAGTGAGTCAGCTCGTATCGGAGCTGCGGGACGGGGAGTACAGGGGACCCTACGTCTCCCTGTGAGGAGGACGGGGTCTGTGAGCTTTGCTGAGCGAGCAGAAAACGCCCTGAGAAGGGGGCTGCATGCTCAGCGGATGCCGGGACAGCCGACCCCTGGAAAAAAAGATTCCCCCAGGGGTCAGCCACCGAAACCGGAGGAGCTGGAGGGACCATAAATGAGCCTCCAAGCTGAGGGGCCACAGTGGTTATGAGCTCGGTACAGCCGTACGAGACTACCAAGCCTGCAGCCTCGCTCTGTGAGACCTGCTGCAGAGGTGGGGGCTCTGTCTAGAATGTTTAGAATACCCAAGACAGGGGTTCAGCCCGGGGAGACTCCAGGCTGAGGCACCACCACATAAGAACCATTACAGTGTGGGTCTGTGCCGGTTCAGACAATATAAGCTTACATGCAGAACATGTAGTGTACAGCCTTGGAGCTTTGCTCCTAGTGTGAGACATGCTGCTGAGGAGGAGGTTCTATAATAAAGAATTAACTCCCTCAGAATGCCCTGATAGTGTATAAAAGTGCACAACCAGAGGTTGTGACTTATCAGGCCGCTATTATGAGTGCCCCCCGGGTTCCAAGCCTGGACCCCCAGCCAGATATCCACTCCCTCTGCACTGCAGAGCAGCCAGCGCCGATCAGCGTACTAAGAACACTGAGAAAATGGCGCCCGAGTGAGGGGGGGGGGCGGGGGTTAACCCAGGAGCGGGAATCGGAGGGCTAAGGAGATGTACAGGGGAGGGAATCATCTCCTCAAAAAGGAGTGTCCTCCCCTGTGCAGAGCGGCCGGCGGGCGGCGCTGCAGTGTCCCCCTGCATGTCTGACATGCAGGGGAACAAAACGAAACTAGGCCGCGGCTGAAGCCGGGGCCTAGAGTTATACATGCGGCCGAAAATCAGGCATCATCGGCGCGGTACACAGTAAAAACCGTGGAACCGGCCGGAACACAGTGAAAAGCAGCATTATCAAAGTAAATCACTGTCCCCCCAATAAAGTGCCCCACATTGCAGAAGGACCCTCTGAATAACGTCTCTATACTTAGCTTTGAGACGCAGGGCCCAGTCCCTGGGTGGGGTGGGGGTCCAGTGCTCCGTCCAGCAGGGTCCTGCCAAAGGGCTGCGGAAGGAGGCCGGTCTCCTGCAAGGCAGTGAGAACCGTAAGGGCTCTAACTTCAAGCCAGAGCCCCTAAGGGATGGTGAAGGAGCGCGGCATGAAGGGCTCTTGCCCTGAATCAACCTTAACAGCACCGCCGCCAGGGGAGTGAGAAGGGACATGCCGGGGGTCCAGTGGACCCGCTTTTCTTCCAAATCTTTAGAAAAAATGAAAAATCAAAAAAGGATGCATGTGTGTGTGTGATCCTCCTGACACAAAGCAAGAAACTGGCTAGGACTGGCTAGCAGGGGGTGTATATGCTAGGAGGGAGGAGCTACACGTTTGAGTGTAGTAACTTTGTGTGTCCTCCGGAGGCAGTAGCTATACACCCGTGGTCTGGGTCTCCCATAGGAACGATGAAGAAACGGGTGGACGCACACGGGAAAGCGTATTATTGATCAATTACCGCCTGTAGAAACGTAGCCAGCAATTAGCCGACAAACGAGCGGATCGTTCATGAGCGGATCGCATCTTACTGACCGTCGTCATCACATTGCCCCATGTGAACAGGCCCTATGTTCCCCACTACAGGCACCACCAGGGCCCTATGTTCCCCCCTACAGGCACCACCAGGGCCCTATGTTACCTCCCTCCAGGCGACACCTGGGACCGCCACTCGGGACTGCTGCTGCCCTCCTGGACAGACACTACCCCCTGGGACAGACAGTGTCCCCACCCTCTGCACTCCAGGCCCAACCCCCTCCGGGCCCTATACTCCCTCCCTCTGAGCTTCACCTGGGCCCTACTACCCCAACCAGGCCATACCCCACCCCCCCAGTGCCCCATCCGGGCCCTACACTCCCCTCCTTCCAGACCCTATGCTTGCCCCCTCTAAGCCCTAAACCAATTCCCTCTCTACGCCAAATGCAATCCCCTCCAGGCCCCACGCCTTCCCCTCTAGGTCCCATGCTATCACCTCCGAGCCCAACCAGAGTCCCACATACACCTTCCGGTCCCCATCCTTTCCATACATATCCCCTTCGGACCCCATTTTTGCTCTTTGTCCGCATTTTGGCGCTTTTGTCTTGTTTCCTACAAAAACAAACGACCTGATCCTTTTTATCTCCGACATTACCTGTGGATAGGGAGCTGGGAGACCCCCGTACAGATCTGATCATGTGTATGGAGAGGGCTTTACTTTTGATCAGCTGAATAATATCCTCTGGAACCGATGAGTACATGTAAAACCTCATTATTGTTACCTGCTTCTTACCTGTCACGGGGAACATCCAGAGCCGTGTTATAATCCGGGGGACCCCCGGGCAGCATATTAAATAGCAGGTGGTTCGTACCTCGGTCCCATCTACGAAAGAATAAAAGTAAAAAGGTCAATTTATATGTAACGGTCCCAGAGCTGGGCGAGAAACTTTCTGGAGCTCTTAGACATTGATAGGAGGCACGTACTGCCGGGGAGAACACAGGGCTCTTCTGGTCTCTGTCAGGTGCATGGTATATACAGTATTTTTCGGATAATATGATGCACTTTTCCTTCCAAATATTTGGGAGGGAAATGAGGGGTGCGTCTTATAGTCCAAATGGACCTTACCGGGAGGTGGTGGAGAGGGATAGCAGGAGGTAGAGGCAGTGCGGGGCGGCCTGTGCCGCGGTGTTGTGGGCTGCTGTGCTGAAGATGTCGGTGGTGCGGGCTTCAAATGATGGCGCCCAGAGTCGGCACGTGTGCAGATGGACCTCTCTGCTCAAGATCTCATCTGTGCATATGCCACCTCCGGCCATCGATCTCCCAGTGGCGGACTTAAGGAAAATGGTGCCAAAGGTGGCAAGTGTGCAGAGGAGATCTCTGCTTCTCATTGAGCCAATAGCTCAATCTGTGCACGTGCTGACTCAGGTTGTCATTTCTTTGAAGCACGCACCACCGACAGATTCTGAAAGTTGCCTACCTTATAGCATCTGGGACACTCGCTGGCCACACCGTCGCAGTATCGACTAACTCCAGCATCGCCCCTGCCTCCTGTGGCCCTGCTCCACCACCGCTGCCCCCCCCCACCTTTGGTAAGACACCATCGAATTATAAGACGGACCCCTTTTTTTCCCTTTAAATTTGGGGTGCATCTTATAATCCGATGCGTCTTATAAACCGAAAAATACAGTACCTTGCTATACATCCCACCCCCTCCCCCCCCCAAAAAAAAATTATTCTGCGCTGTATGATTTTTTTTAAAGACAAACGGCTGCACAACTGCAAAGATAATTTTCTTTCCGGTGACTGATAACCCGTCTCCGGCAGCCGCTCTTATCTCTGATGAAAAGACAACGTGACTTCAACAAATTTTGCAATTTAGGCTTTGTTTTTTAATCTAGATATATGGCTAATTTGCACTAACAGAACCTGAGTGGGGTATATGCATCCCTGTGACATGAATACAGAGGTCCTGTTATATGGGAAGGAGTTGCACACTGTGTATATGGCACAGAAAGATTTGACCATACTACTAGATATGTCAAAATATTTAAAGGGAACCTGTCACCAGATTTGGGGCCTATAAGCTGGGGCCACCACCAGTGGGCTCTTATATACAGCATTCTAGAATACTGTATATAAGAGCCCAGGCCGCTGTGTAGAACGTAAAAATCACTTTATAATACTCACCTAAGGTGCAGTGCAGACTGTTCGGATGGGCGTCTTCATCCTCCGATGCCGGCGCCTCCTCTTTCGGCCACCTTTGTCCTCCTTCTGAAGCCGGGGTGCATGACGCGTCCTACGTTATCCACACTAGACGACATTGAGGTCCTGCGCATGCGCACTACAATACTTTGCCCTGCAGATCAAAGTGCGCCTGCGCAGGACCTCAATGCCGGTGAGTGTGGATGACGTAGGACACATCAAGAACCCAGGCTTCAGAAGAGGGAGAACAAAGATGGCTGAAAGAGGAGGCGCCGCACCCGGAGAACGGAGACACCCATCCGACCAGTCTGCACCGCACCGCCCCCCTAGGTGAGTATTATAGTGATTTTTATGTTCTACACAGCGGTCTGGGCTCTTATAAACAGTATTCTAACATGCTGTATATAAGAGCCCGGTGGTGGTGGCCGCAGCTTATAAGGCAAAAAAATGGTGACAGGTTCCCTTTAAAGGGATGTTTCCAATTTGGACATTTTGTGCATGTCTGCAAGTCCCACTTTAGTGGAAATGGAGCGGGGTCCCCCTCTCTAGATGATTGTCTGTAGACACTAGGTGGAAGTCTATGGCCTCCTGTAACGGGTGCGGGAGTAACCCAAAGTGGACCCAAGTATTAATGGGACTGTCCACTCAGGGTAACTCCAATCCTTGCCCTCTTAGGGACAAGGAGAAGGCACCTAACGCCCCAGGTGACAGCCCCCCTTGCCGCCCCTATTACCTGGGCAGCTTGGCCAGGGCTTGTGCGGTCTGCTTAATCCGCAGGTCGTTCTGGTTGAGCACATCGATAGACGGCAGGAACAGGCAGGCCCTGGAGACGTCATCCGTGTAGAAGTCGCTCTCGGACACGGCGGTCAGCAGCTCGTTGTACTCCCGGGAGATTGTGCCGCCCACCGCACCCCCGTACTCATCCGTGTACTTCTTTAAGGGGTAGATGTAAACTTTGACTTTGTTTTTAGGGTTGAAGCCGCAGCGGTAAACATCGAAGCAAGTGTGCATCCGGCAGCTGAGGTCCCCTCGATCGGGCAGAGGGCTGCTGTCCGAGATCCTGACGGCCGGCACGTCGTGGACGCTGCGCTTCTCCGCGATCCAGTCGCCGGACGGTTCGATGCTGTGAGGCCAAAACTGGAACATGCCGGTGGCGATGAGGCCCAGGAGCACCACCGAGAACAGGGCGATGTAGTAGACGCGGTGCTTGGACTTCATTCTGGGGATCAGGACAGGACCCCGGGTGTTGTACTTGACCGAGGCGCACATAATGGACCCTCCTGCCCCGATCCTGCACTGCTGCCGGGGGAAACACAGTCAGACGATGATTGTACAATCAGATCTACAGCCAATCTCATCACACCAAGACCAATAGAGAAAAAATTCCTATCATGGCCACCGAGAGCAGAAAAATTCAAGCTAAGGCTATGTTCACTCACAGCATTTTTTTCTGCATCCAAATCCTGCTCTTTAAGGCTGTGTGCACACGCTGCGTTTTTTTTTTTTGCATATTTTAATCAATTTGCAAGGGAAACCACATCCCAGCTAAGTCTATGGAAACCTCGAGTGCTGTGCACACATTGCAGATTTTGGTGCAGAAAAAACTGCAACAAACAATTGACCTGTCCATTGTTTTTGCATTTTTTTTCCAGCCTTTTTTTCTAACACAATGCATAAAAAACCCCGCATCAAGAGACGCTAAACTGCGGCAAAAAAGGGAGTATTTTTCACAGCAATTTTCCTGCCAAGAGATGCAGTTTTTGGTGCAGAAAATCTGCAACGTGGGAACATAGCGTTATCAGTAAAAACAGTGTGAAAATGCCCATTTTGCTGAGTTTTCTAAGCTTTTTTTGGAGCAGTTTATTGGGTGCAGATGTTTGCTTTGTCCATAGTACTTCTTTTATTCACCAAACATACTATGGAAATGTTTTTTATGCAACTTTTTTCCATTTTCTCATTGATTTCTATTGGAATAGTAAAAAAAAACGCTGCAAAAACATTCACATGCTGCATATTTGTAAACCTCTTAAAGGCATGTTCACACATTGCTTTTTGCTGCAGTTTTGGCAGTGTGTAAAATGCTTTCAGATTTTGCAGCGTTTCTGGTGCAGATTATGGTTCTTCCAATTCAGTCAGGAAAAAAAAAGCAATTGTACGCTTTCGCTGGTACTGTAAAGCAGCTTTTAAAGGGGTTGTCCACTATTTTGGCATTGATGGCCTGTCCTTAGGAGAGGACACGCCAGGATCCAAAACGCTGCATCCCCGCCGATCAGAGGATTACGGTCCCGGCGGCGGAAGCAGGCGGCTGTAAATGCTCAGTTCCGGAGCTGCTCCATCTGATAGCGGCCGGGTACTGCACATGCGCATCCTATTGACTAGAATGGGATGCAGATTGCAGTACCCGACCGCTATCAGATGGAGCAGCTCTGGAACTGAGCATTTCCGGTCATCTGCTGCCGCCGCCGGGACCGTAGTCAGCTGATCAGCGGGGGTACGGGGTGTCAAACCTCGGCCGATTAGACGTTGATGACCTATTCTAAGGATAGGCTAACAATTTCAAAGTAGTAGACAACCCCTTAATTTATATGTTTTTTTATCGAGTTTTTGTGGTTTTTTTATGCATTTTTCCTGCCAAGTTTTTAGGGAATGGCGATCGTGGGGGTTCCCCCGCTGCAGGGTCTCCGCGCCGCTCCCGGTAGTTTAAACCCTTGAATGCTGCCCTCAATGCGATCGCAGCATTCAGGAGGCAGGGAGAGGGGAATCACTTACCTCCCTGACAAGCACTGACAGATATAATACACTGCAGTGATCGAGCACTGCAGTGTATTATAGAAACACAGGAAATAAACGCTGCAACGTGTGCACCGCCAGTCAGGATTCCCATAGACGTCGCTGGGACGCGTTTTTCCTTGCAGTATTGATTAAAATCTGCATGAAAAAAATGCAGCCGAATACTTCTCACAGCTGAGGGTTTGCTACAATTGTATCCGGTCTAGAGAATCCTCTAAAAGAATTTTTGTCTCCAAAACGGAAACATTTCCCATTAATCCCAGTGATTTGTGGTAAACGCGGTAACGAGATCCCGATGCACGGCCCATCCTAGTGGAACGCGAGCAACGTCTGCCCTAAGACCCCCTTAACCCCTCAGATTTTTTTTAGGGGGGGGGGGGGACCGAAAAAATGGCAATTTTTGAGTTTCAACTTTATTTTTCACACGACAAGCCGCCATACAACCGTATCACAGTCTATGGCGTAACCGTCCCACCGACATGGCGGCCATGTTGGCGTAGACAAGACATCACAGCTACGGCACAGGACGGTGACAATACTGCACATTATAGGGGTAATAACACTGCATATTCCTTCTATAGGGGCAGAAATGGCAGCTGTATATACAGTACACGTCGTGCGCTCATACACGCGCCTCCCTGCGGTTATACAAGCAGATAGGACACAGGACACACCGTGCGGATTAGGCCGCGGCCCCCGCTCCTCACCTCGGCCCCCAGTAGCAGCAGCTCCCGGCCCCGGGCCGCCCCTGACAACGCTCACAGCTTCAGCCTCATCCCTCGGCCGGAGACACCCGCACTGTGCGGAAATGACGTCACCGCCGAGACTGTGTATGAGGAACAGGCGCCGCTAGAGGGTAAATAAGCCACTGCACGTATTAGCACATCTGTCTGCAGACTATGGCGGCCGCCATTTTGTCGAAGATCTACTGCTTCAGAAAATACAAAATTAGCCCCTTCTAGATGCAACTGTAACAACAAGAGCGCTATAAATCTTCACACTGGTTTATTAGAAAAATTCTTAATTGGCCATTGCTCTTCTTTTGATTAGTCGGCGTTCCTAACATCATGGTTACCACAACTTGATAAACGTGACGTCTCGCGAGGCGATACTCGGAGCACGGTCCTACAATCGCAGACTAGCGACATGGCCGATGGATCGGGTTATGTGAATCGACCTGCTCACACCTTTGTAAGAACAAAAAATGGAGAAAGTATATGGAGCGCTAGGCGTACTGCGGCAAATATTGACAACAGCCCTAGCCACACCCATTTGCATTTCTTCCTACCCTAGCAAGAGGAGTTGTCAGAGGGTCGGTGGAAGAAAGGGACATTCTGCAGCCGCCAGAGAGTGCAGGGTGAAGACCCAAATTCGTGTCTGACTGCTGCATCCAGGATGGTTGGGACTAGGATGAGCAGATGGATTCCCAGGACTCCGGTCCAGATCAGTAGTACCTGGCGGCTGGATGGGAGACCGCAAATCTCTTACCTTCCAGCATCCCCAATGGCTGGACAGAAGGCTGTGAATCTCTTACCTTCCAGCATCCCCAATGGCTGGACAGAAGGCTGTGAATCTCTTACCTTCCGGCGTCGCTGGTGGCTGGACGTGAGGCCGCGAATCTCTTACCTTTCGGTGTCCCCGGCTGCTGGACAGGAGGCTGCGAGTCTCTTTCATTTTGGCATCCCCGATGGCTGGACAGGGGGCCATGAATCTCTTACCTTCCAACATCCCCATCGGCTGGACAGGAGGCTGCAGATCTTTTATATTCTGGTGTCACCGGTGGATGGATGGGAGGCCGCGAATCTCTTACCTTCCGGTGTCCCTGGTGGTTGGATGGGAGACCGCAGATCTCTAACCTTCCGGTGTCCCTGGTGGTTGGATGGGAGACTGCAGATCTCTAACCTTCCGGTGTCCCTGGCTGCTGGATGGGAGGACGTGAATTTCTAACTATGCAGCGTCCCCGGAGGTTGCACGGGAGGCTGCAAATCTCTTACCTTCCGGCTACCCCGGCTGCTCGACAGGAATTCGTGAATCTCTTACCTTCCGGCGTCCCTGGCGGTTGGACGGTAGGCTGTGAATCTCTTACCTTCTGTCATCCCTAGTGGCTGCACGGGAGGCCGTGAATCTCTTACCTTCCGGTGTCCCTGGTGGTTAGATAGGAGGCCGCGGATCTCTAACCTTCTGGCGTCCCTGGTGGTTGGATGGGAGGCCGCGGATCTCTAACCTTCTGGCGTCCCTGGCTGCTGGATCGGAGGACGTGAATTTCTAACTACGCAGAGTCCCCAGAGGTTGCACGGGAGGCTGCAAATCTCTTACCTTCCGTCATCCCTAGCGGCTGCACGGGAGGCCGTGAATCTCTTACCTTCCGTCATCACTAGCGGCTGCACGGGAGGCCGTGAATCTCTTACCTTCCGTCATCCCTAGCGGCTGCACAGGAGGCCGTGAATCTCTTACCTTCCGTCATCCCTAGCGGCTGCACGGGAGGCCGTGAATCTCTTACCTTCCGTCATCCCTAGCGGCTGCACGGGAGGCCATGAATCTCTTACCTTCCGGTGTCACAGCATGAAGTCCCAGCATTCACTAGTTTCTTCCGTATTTTGGAGGAGACTCACCTATTCAAGTGTATGGGTGTCACGCTAGGTACGGGAAAGTACCAAGCGAATGGCGAAAGGGAAGGGGAACCCCATATCTAGGGAAAGGGAAGCTGGTGACCCCTGACTGGACCTACCGCTGGTCCCTGGGGTCCCTCACCACTCTAGATAGGTTCCGCATCTATGTGCCGAGCAGGATACCTGACTCTAGGTATCCCTAGTGCTGGACCCTATATAGGGAACGGGTGGGATGAGCTCTACATCAACCCCACTAAACATTACAGAAAACACAAGGAGGACACACAGGGGAAAAGCATGAACTACTTATCCACAGATGACTCAGGTAGAAGTTCAGCAAAGTTTTCAGCAACGATACCTCAGATGAGTGCAAGCCACCTGCTTGCAACCAAGGCTTGAATGAACTGAAAATATCACCAGCACCAATCCAAAGAACAAAGCGGTATATAAGCACCAAGAGAATGTTGATGATCAGCAGCTTGGTGGAAGTCGAACTCCTGCTGGGTCCAAAGGGGAGAGAGATGAATCCAGCAGGAAAACTACCTATACCAATGAATACTGACAGCAGGAACAATGGAAAGTCAGGGAGCATTCTGCACAACCAAACGCTGTGACCTTCTATGGCCAGAAACCACATGACAGACTGTTACCCATGACATACCCGTGACAATGGGTGGGCAAAAAAACCCCCCAGATCCCATATAATCAACCTTATAGCATTTGATTTTTATGGCTACATTGCAATTCTAAAAGAACTGTAACCAGCTCAAAAGTGTCCAATTCTTGCTCTTATTTGATTCTTGATGCTCCCCTAAGTAGTCTTGTTTTTTTTTTGCTTTTTTAAATCAGCTTCAATATGGACTTTTTTATTTGTTGGTAATTTGTCTTTTTCCTGGGGGGGGGCGTCTCACAGGATCCTCGGGGGCGTGTCTTTAGGCTCCTCTGCATTATCCAGTGGGCACCACCCCTTGGTAAAAATAATAACAATTAGTAAATAAAAAGGTCCATATTTCTGGAACCGTATGACAGGTTTAAAAAAACCCCAAAAGATGGATGTTTGAGGGAATAAAATAAATAAAATAAGAGGAAAACTGGTCACTTCTGACTTGGTGACAGATCCCCTTTAATATAGGGAATTGTATTTGGGTTTGTAAATTTTATTCACTGTTGATGTATAAAAATTGAAAGTCATACAGGTAAGAAATAATATTTTTCCCAGATGAAAATGGCACAATTTTGTGAAACATTCATTTGTCTGTGACAGTACACCACGCCCCAAAAATATTGAGGGATTTATCCCACTAAACGGAGCAGTATTATAATGTGACTGATACATTGTTGGAAACTAAGGCTGCTTTCACACTACGTCTTTTTAACATGCGTCATGAACGTTTTTTTGCTGTAAAAGCGGATCCTGCTTTTACAGCAAAAAAACGCATGCAAACGCATGTGAAATTTTGCAGGATCCTGTCACTTTAAGTTTATGGGCGGGCATTGGAGTCATGTGACCGGGAGTCAGTGGAACTGAACGTGATAGACTGGGAGCCAGCTGCGGAGGCTCGTAACCAAGGTAAACATCGGGTAACTTGCTTGGATACCCGATATTTACCTTGGTTACAAGCATCCGCAGGTGCTAGGAGCCGGGCTCCCTGCACACGTAACCAACGTAAACATCGGGTAACTAAGAGAAGCGCTTTGCTTGGTTTCCCGATATTTATCTTGGTTACGAGTGTCCGCAGCTCTCAGGCAGGGGAGAGAGGGAGGGGGAGAGAGGGAGGGGGAGAGGGAGAGAAGGAGGGGGAGAGAGGGAGGGGGAGAGAGGGAGGGGGAGAGACAGAGAGGGAGGGGGAGAGAGGGACTGATCACCCGAGGCTGGTTTCTGGGCATGCTCAGTAGAGCAAGCAGGATCCTGTCTATCAGCATGCCAGCGTTCACATACGTTTGCGCGCAGTATAGTCAGGATCCAGCAATTTGCAGTATTTGGACGCAGCTCAAAAACGCTACAAGTAGCGTTTTTGAAAAATGTTAAAAAATTGCAAGTCGCTGGATCCTCACTATAACGCACGCAAACGCAGGTTGACACGAGTCCATTGCAAATGCATTGACATGAAAACGCATTTGCACTGGATCCGTTTTTGCGTTAAAAAAACCCGTTCAGGACGCATGTTAAAAAACGTAGTGTGAAAGCCGCCTAACCCATCAGTAGATACAATGGATACAATTGGAAGAACACTGGGGGGGTTTCAACTTGTAGATATCATCAAGAATGCTTTTATTCACTGACAACAAGCGGAGATCTGGAGGCTGCAGAACTGAGACACAAAGCCGATCGCACAATTACCGGTTTTTATTTATGTGACCCCTTTAGCCTTCAACACAGGCTCATCATCACAAGCAGACGAGGCTCCGGAACAAGGAGATTCTGTACAGAAAAAAATAACGTCACAGAAGGAAAAATATCATTGTGTATGGAAAGATTGTATCTGATCCACAAATATAAAGAAACATTACTACACGGTATAAGGAAGGTAGAAAACATCAGCTACATGTGTCCAGACAGTAATGAAGCCTCCTACAGGTCACAGATGGAAAAAAAACCCACTATCGGATATTACAGAGCAGTAAGAAGTCACCGGATAGATGGGGGCTTGATTTTTGTTTTGCAATAGGATTTTACTCTTTCTTTGTCGCTCTATTGGGAGACCCAGACAATTGGGTGTATAGCTACTGCCTCCGGAGGCCACACAAAGTATTACACTTAAAAGTGTAAGGCCCCTCCCCTACTGCCTATACACCCCCCGTGGGATCACGGGCTCCTCAGTTTTCATGCTTTGTGCGAAGGAGGCACACATCCACGCATAGCTCCACTGTTTAGTCAGCAGCAGCTGCTGACTTTGTCGGATGGAAGAAAAGAGGGCCCATACAGGGCCCCCAGCATGCTCCCTTCTCACCCCACGTTTGTTGGCGGTGTTGTTAAGGTTGAGGTACCCATTGCGGGTACGGAGGCTGGAGCCCACATGCTGTTTTCCTTCCCCATCCCCTTAGGGCTCTGGGTGAAGTGGGATCCTATCGGTCTCCAAGCACAGGAGACCGTGCTCCGTCCACAGCCCCTGGGAATCTGCTGGACGTGGAGATGAGTATCGTCAGGGACAGGACCCTGCTACATTAAGGTACTCTGTGTCCCCGTACAAATCGCGCACACACGCACCAGCATTGCTGGGTGTGTTAGTGCGCCGGGGGCAGCAGCGCGACACGCTTGTGCTTTACTCACCGCAGCTTTACTGCGTGAGTTTATGTATTAGGGACTGCCGCGCCAGCCGCTGCTGGCGGTTTTTTACACTGCGGCGCGGCTGGGACTTGTGGTGCGCCGGGGACTTCCGCGCTGGCCGTGCATATATGACGGCCGCGCTTATAAATCGAGTCCCCGGCTTTTGCGGCCTAGTTCCGTTTCGTTCCCGCCCCCAGGCCTGCCAGTCAGGGGAAGGGCGGGACGCTGGTCAGAACGTCAGCGCTGAGGGCTGGAGTCTGCTTAGCATACTCCACCCCCCGCACTGGGCACAGTGGGACGCCAGTTTCCCGCACTTTGTCTGGGGCACGCCCACGGCCCGCCCCTCTTCATAGGACGCCGGCAGCCATTCCTGTTTGCAGTCTGACTGGAGAGGGGAGACAAGCTCTGGGAGACCCAGACACGGGATTCTGGCGACCACACACCCGCTGGCAGCGGGCGGTAAGAGGCACCTCGGGTGCTGACCCCATTAGTGCCGAAGTGTTCATTTGTACTTTATGCTTGTATGCTATACAGTGCACTGTACGGTCGCTATTCTTGGCTATATACCCTCCTAGATTGCTAGACAACAGCATGTCGTCCGCAAAAAGCAAGGGGGCCAAGACACAGGCTTTCTATGCTACTTGTACCGCATGTGGGGCTGTTCTACCGGCAGGTGCCACTGACCCCCATTGTGTGCAATGTTCGGCCCCTGTAGCACTTGCTCAGCCAGGGTCTCTGCTAGAAGTGGCCCAAGGAGATCCGCCTGTGAACACTGTCCAGGTGACAGGGACGGAGTTTGCAGTTTTTGCTGATAAACTGTCGGTGACTATGTCTAACATCCTTGAGACTTTGCAGTCCAGACCGGTAGCTCAGACCATGGGCACTGTTGATTCAATGCTCACTGGTCTCCCCCATTTGGAACAAATCCGTGCTCCGGGGGGGTCCCATGCATCCCGGTGTGATGGCTCTGACACGGACGACAGTCCCAGACAGCCTAAGCGAGCTCGCTATGAGCGACCCTCGACTTCATCACACTGGTCAGGGTCCCAGCAGGAGGACTCTCTGTATGATGAGGCAGAGGTAGCTGATCAGGATTCTGACCCTGAGACCGCTCTCAATCTGGATACACCTGATGGGGACGCAATAGTGAATTATCTCATAGCGTCCATTAATAAAATGTTGGATATTTCTTCTCCAGCTCCTCCAGTGGAGGAGTCAGCTTCACAGCAGGAGAAATTCCATTTCAGGTATCCCAAGCGTAAATTGAGTACTTTTCTGGACCACTCTGACTTTAGAGAGTCAGTCCAGAAACACCACGCTTATCCAGATAAGCGTTTCTCCAAACGTCTTAAGGATACACGTTATCCCTTTCCCCCGGACGTGGTCAAGAGCTGGACCCAGTGTCCAAAGGTGGATCCCCCAATCTCCAGGCTTGCGGCTAGATCCATAGTTGCAGTGGAAGATGGGGCTTCACTTAAAGATGCCACTGACAGACAGATGGAGCTCTGGTTGAAATCCATCTATGAAGCTATCGGCGCGTCGTTTGCTCCAGCATTCGCAGCCGTATGGGCACTCCAAGCTATTTCAGCTGGTCTGGCGCAGATTGACACTGTCACACGTACATCTGTTCCGCAAGTAGCGTCCTTAACCTCTCAAATGTCTGCATTTGCGTCTTACGCTATTAATGCTGTCCTGGACTCTACAAGCCGTACGGCAGTGGCGTCCGCCAACTCCGTGGTTTTACGCAGAGCATTGTGGTTAAGGGAATGGAAGGCAGATTCAGCTTCCAAGAAGTGCTTAACCAGTTTACCATTTTCTGGTGACAGACTGTTTGGTGAGAGATTGGATGAAATCATTAAACAGTCCAAGGGTAAAGATTCTTCCTTACCTCAGCCCAGACCAAATAAACCCCAACAGAGGAGGGGACAGTCCAGGTTTCGGTCCTTTCGAGTCTCGGGCAGGTCCCAATTCTCCTCGTCCAAAAGGACTCAAAAGGATCAGAGGAGCTCAGATTCTTGGCGGGCTAAGTCACGCCCAAAGAAAGCAGCTGGAGGAACCGCTACCAAGGCGGCTTCCTCATGACTCTCGGCCTCCTCTCTCCGCATCCTCGGTCGGTGGCAGGCTCTCCCGCTTTGGCGACATTTGGCTGCCACATGTCAAGGACCGTTGGGTGAGAGACATTCTGTCTCACGGGTACAGGATAGAGTTCAGCTCTCGTCCTCCAACTCGATTCTTCAGAACTTCTCCGCCTCCCGGCCGAGCCGAGGCTCTTCTGCAGGCGGTGTGCTCTTTAAAGGCAGAAGGAGTGGTGATCCCTGTTCCTCTTCAGGAGCAAGGTCACGGTTTTTACTCCAATTTGTTTGTGGTGCCAAAAAAGGACGGGTCTTTCCGTCCTGTTCTGGACCTAAAACTGCTCAACAAGCACGTGAAAACCAGGCGGTTCCGGATGGAATCCCTCCGCTCCGTCATCGCCTCAATGTCTCAAGGAGATTTCCTAGCATCAATAGACATCAAGGATGCTTATCTCCACGTGCCGATTGCTCCAGAGCACCAGCGTTTTCTACGCTTCGTTATAGGAGACGAACACCTTCAGTTCGTAGCCCTGCCTTTCGGTCTGGCGACAGCCCCAAGGGTCTTCACCAAGGTCATGGCAGCAGTAGTAGCAGTCCTGCACTCTCAGGGTCACTCTGTAATCCCTTACTTGGACGATCTACTTGTCAAGGCACCCTCTCAAGAGGCATGCCAACACAGTCTGAACGTTGCGCTGGAGACTCTCCAGAGTTTCGGGTGGATCATCAACTTTTCAAAGTCAAATCTGACTCCAACCCAATCGATAACATACCTTGGCATGGAGTTTCATACTCTATCAGCGATAGTGATGCTTCCGCTGGACAAACAGCGTTCACTACAGACAGGGGTGCAATCTCTCCTTCAGGGCCAGTCGCACCCCTTGAGACGCCTCATGCACTTCTTAGGGAAGATGGTAGCAGCAATGGAGGCAGTCCCTTTTGCGCAATTTCATCTGCGTCCACTACAATGGGACATTCTCCGCCAATGGGACGGGAAGTCGACGTCCCTAGACAGGAACGTCTCCCTTTCTCAGGCAGCCAAGGACTCTCTTCAGTGGTGGCTTCTTCCCTCCTCACTGTCCATAGGAAAATCCTTCCTACCCCCATCCTGGGCGGTGGTCACAACGGACGCGAGTCTATCAGGGTGGGGAGCAGTTTTTCTCCACCACCGGGCTCAAGGTACGTGGACTCAGCAAGAGTCCACCCTTCGGATCAATGTTCTGGAAATCAGAGCAGTGTATCTTGCCCTACGAGCCTTCCAGCAGTGGCTAGAAGGCAAGCAGATCCGAATTCAGTCGGACAACTCCACAGCGGTGGCATACATCAACCACCAAGGAGGGACACGCAGTCGGCAAGCCTTCCAGGAAGTCCGGCGAATTCTGACGTGGGTGGAAGACACAGCATCCACCATATCCGCAGTTCACATCCCGGGCGTAGAAAACTGGGAAGCAGACTTCCTCAGTCGCCAGGGTATGGACGCAGGGGAATGGTCTCTTCACCCGGACGTGTTTCAGGAGATCTGTCGCCGCTGGGGGAGGCCGGACGTCGACCTAATGGCGTCCCGGCACAACAACAAGGTCCCGGCCTTCATGGCACGGTCTCACGATCTCAGAGCTCTAGCGGCGGACGCCTTAGTCCAAGATTGGTCGCAGTTCCGGCTGCCTTATGTGTTCCCACCTCTGGCGCTGTTGCCCAGAGTGCTACGCAAGATCAGGTCCGACTGCCGCTGCGCCATCCTCGTCGCCCCAGACTGGCCAAGGAGGTCGTGGTACCCGGATCTGTGGCATCTCACGGTAGGACAACCGTGGGCAATACCAGACCGACCAGACTTGCTGTCTCAAGGGCCGTTTTTCCATCAGAATTCTGCGGCCCTGAGCCTGACTGTGTGGCCATTGAGTCCTGGATCCTAGCGTCTACAGGATTATCTCAAGAGGTCATTGCCACCATGAGACAGGCTAGGAAACTTACCTCTGCTAAGATCTACCACAGGACGTGGAAGATATTCTTAGCTTGGTGCTCTGCTCAGGGAGTTTCTCCCTGGCCATTTGCTTTGCCTACTTTTCTTTCCTTCCTGCAATCCGGGTTGGAAAAAGGTCTCTCGCTCGGCTCCCTTAAGGGACAAGTCTCTGCGCTATCTGTATTTTTTCAGAAGCGCCTAGCACGACTCCCTCAGGTACGCACGTTCCTGCAAGGGGTTTGTCATATCGTCCCTCCTTACAAGCGGCCGTTAGAGCCCTGGGATCTGAACAGGGTTCTAATTGCTCTCCAGAAGCCGCCTTTCGAGCCTTTGAGGGATGTTTCCCTTTCTCGCCTTTCACAGAAAGTGGCCTTTCTAGTAGCGGTCACATCTCTTCGGAGAGTGTCCGAGCTAGCAGCACTGTCATGCAAATCCCCCTTCCTGGTGTTTCACCAGGACAAGGTGGTTCTGCGCCCGATTCCGGAGTTTCTTCCTAAGGTGGTATCCCCCTTTCATCTCAATCAGGATATCTCCTTACCTTCTTTGTGTCCTCGTCCAGTTCATCAATGTGAAAAGGATTTGCATTTGTTGGATCTGGTGAGAGCACTCAGAATCTACATTTCCCGCACGGCTCCTCTGCGCCGTTCGGATGCACTCTTTGTCCTTGTCGCTGGCCAGCGTAAAGGATCGCAAGCTTCCAAATCCACCCTGGCTCGGTGGATCAAGGAACCAATTCTTGAAGCCTACCGTTCTGCGGGGCTTCCGGTTCCCTCAGGGCTGAAGGCCCATTCTACCAGAGCCGTGGGTGCGTCCTGGGCATTACGGCACCAGGCTACGGCTCAGCAAGTGTGCCAGGCGGCTACTTGGTCGAGTCTGCACACTTTTTCCAAGCATTATCAGGTGCATACCTATGCTTCGGCGGACGCCAGCCTAGGTAGACAAGTCCTTCAGGCGGCAATTGCCCACCTGTAAAGAAGGGCCGTTTTTATGGCCCTATCACGAGGTATTATTTTACCCACCCAGGGATTGCTTTTGGACATCCCAATTGTCTGGGTCTCCCAATAGAGCGACAAAGAAGAAGGGAATTTTGTTTACTTACCGTAAATTCCTTTTCTTCTAGCTCTAATTGGGAGACCCAGCACCCGCCCCTGTTTTTTTGTATACACATGTTGTTCATGTTGAAGGGTTTCAGTTCTCCGATATTCCTTCGGATTGAATTTGTTTAAACCAGTTTATTGGCTTTCCTCCTTCTTGCTTTTGCACTAAAACTGAGGAGCCCGTGATCCCACGGGGGGTGTATAGGCAGTAGGGGAGGGGCCTTACACTTTTAAGTGTAATACTTTGTGTGGCCTCCGGAGGCAGTAGCTATACACCCAATTGTCTGGGTCTCCCAATTAGAGCTAGAAGAAAAGGAATTTACGGTAAGTAAACAAAATTCCCTTCTTTTTTTTTTTTCTTAATTCTGTTTGGAGCCTTTTATTCTTTTTTTTCCCTCATATTTCAAAAGACATCACTTTTGTTTTTTTGGCAACATAACTACCATATTTTTGGTTTTATAAGACGCACCCCAAATTTAGTGAAAAAATAAGGTAAAAAAAAATATATGGGGTCCGTTTTATAATCCGGTGGTGTCTTACCGGGGGGAGGGGGTGGCAGCGGCACAGAGCAGTGCCCACAGCCTTGCCACAGAGCAGCACCCACAGCCTTGCCACAGAGCAGCACCCACAGCCTTGCCACAGAGCAGCGCCCACAGAAATGGCACAGAGCAGCGCCCACAGCCTTGCCACAGAGCAGTGCCCACAGCCCTGGCACAGAGCAGTGCCCACAGCCTTGCCACAGAGCAGCACCCACAGCCTTGCCACAGAGCAGCGCCCACAGAAATGGCACAGAGCAGCGCCCACAGCAATGGCACAGAGCAGCGCCCACAGCCTTGCCGCAGAGCAGCACCCACAGCCCTGGCACAGAGCAGCGCCCACAGCCCTGGCACAGAGCAGCGCCCACAGCCATGGCACAGAGCAGCGCCCACAGCCCTGGCACAGAGCAGCGCCCACAGCCTTGCCGCAGAGCAGCACCCACAGCCCTGGCACAGAGCAGCGCCCACAGCCATGGCACAGAGCAGCGCCCACAGCCTTGCCGCAGAGCAGCACCCACAGCCCTGGCACAGAGCAGCGCCCACAGCCATGGCACAGAGCAGCGCCCACAGCCCTGGCACAGAGCAGCGCCCACAGCCTTGCCGCAGAGCAGCACCCACAGCCCTGGCACAGAGCAGCGCCCACAGCCATGGCACAGAGCAGCGCCCACAGCCCTGGCACAGAGCAGCGCCCACAGCCTTGCCGCAGAGCAGCACCCACAGTCCTGGCACAGAGCAGCACCCACAGCCCTGGCACAGAGCAGCACCCACAGCCTTGCCACAGAGCAGCGCCCACAGCTCAGCGCACAGCATTACCCTTGCCTCATGTGACCATTGTCCCCAACCCCCCAGTAAGTTTTATTGGATTTTAAGACGCACCCCTCATTTGCGTCTTATAATCCGAAAAATACGGTATAATGTAGTACTTTTTAATTGCACCAGTTGACGGCACATATAATGTACAGTGAGGATGGAGATTCAGAATTTCTTCCTTATAAACCCAAAATTGTTTGATAAGTGGGAGGTCATTTTTATAAACTTTCGATCGCTGAATTCAGTAGAAATATTTTAAAAAATTCATAATATACGGTTTTTTTTCATACTCCATGAGCTTTTTCTTGCACCAGACTTTGACCCGCTTGCGTGACCTTTGGTGGATGATCTTGGGGAAGTGTATTGTGCACATTTTGGTGTAAAATGAGGTGAGCAGGACAAGTCGTGGGCGCTACATGTAGTGTAAAACTTTGACAGTGGTCTAAAGGGAAGAAAGAGCTTTCGGTTTTTTTCGTGCCTATGATCTGGAGTCGCCTTGCCGCTGGCTGTTGGGCTCACATAGAACTGGCCATTTTTGTGTGCTAAGTATCTCAATTTTTACATGTTTTTCCTAGCAGTAATGCATATTTATACTCTTATATTGATTATTACACATATCTTAGCACTACAGAACGCAACTGTCTCCTTTTAATTACTATGATCTGGAGGGAACCAGATGACTGCTACCTTTGTACGTGCAACGTGGAGGGATGCAACCTTAAAAATAAGAAGGAAATTATATACCCAGACCTCCCTTCAGAGATTCACCCTGTGCCTCATGGTCCAGGAATACCGGTCTCTTCACCTTTGGAGAAACCTGTAGATTCTCTGCTCCTCTCTTATCTCCTCTTCCCACAATCGCGTACAAGATTTCTCCCATGCCTCCCCCATACTCTGGAATGCTCTACCTCAGCACATCAGACTCTCACCTACCGTGGAAAGCTTCAAGAGGAACCTCAAGAACCACCTCTTCCACCAAGCCTACAACCTACAATAGCCCTCAGTCTAGTAGACCACTGCGCAACCAGCTCTGTCCTCACCTATTGTACCATCACCCATTCCCTGTAGACTGTGAGCCCTCGCGGGCAGGGTCCTCTCTCTTCCTGTAGACTGTGAGCCCTCGCGGGCAAGGTCCTCTCTCCTCTTGTAGACTGTGAGCCCTCGCGGGCAAGGTCCTCTCTCCTCCTGTAGACTGTGAGCCCTCGCGGGCAAGGTCCTCTCTTCACCTGTAGACTGTGAGCCCTCGCGGGCAGGCTCCTCTCTCCTCCTGTAGACTGTGAGCCCTCGCGGGCAAGGTCCTCTCTCCTCCTGTAGACTGTGAGCCCTCGCGGGCAAGGTCCTCTCTCCTCCTGTAGACTGTAAGCCCTCGCGGGCAAGGTCCTCTCTCCTCCTGTAGACTGTGAGCCCTCGCGGGCAGGGACCTCCCTCCTCCTGTAGACTGTGAGCCCTCACGGGCAAGGTCCTCTCTCCTCCTGTAGACTGTAAGCCCTCGTGGGCAGGGTCCTCTCTCCTCCTGTAGACTGTGAGCCCTCGCGGGCAAGGTCCTCTCTCCTCCTGTAGACTGTGAGCCCTCGCGGGCAAGGTCTTCTCTCCTCCTGTAGACTGTGAGCCCTCGCGGGCAAGGTCCTCTCTCCTCCTGTAGACTGTGAGCCCTCGCGGGCAAGGTCCTCTCTCCTCCTGTAGACTGTGAGCCCTCGCGGGCAGGGTCCTCTCTCCTCCTGTACCAGTCTGTCTTGTACTGTTAATGATTGTTGTACGTATACCCTCTTTCACTTGTAAAGCGCCATGGAATAAATATATAATAATAAATAATAATAATAATAATTCACCTGATTCAGAACATGAAGGTCAGGATTCTGACGAAGACTTTCACGCTAGTCCCAACGAGCTCAAATTTAATCAGGGACTTTGGACCTTCCTTAACATTCTGCAGAACTTTTAGGTTCTAGACTAAAGGAAAAGAATCTGCTCGCTCCCAGTACCCGATTTTCATGGTATAGAAGCAGAAAAAAGGAATTCCTACCATACTTTTCTCAAAACGGTGCTCTAATGTGTCGCAGGGATGCAAAAATGTAACTTTGAGTACAATGTGACTGAGTGGAGACTTTATTGGTTCATCCAAAACAAAAGTCTGAAATCTACGACTGCACAATGGCAGCGAGTATGCTCCAGTGCCTGTAGGGCTTTCTGTGCACTTGAAGGAAAGGATAGAGAATTTAGACTTTAATCTGAAGAAACGCAACTACGAGGATCAAGGGTGGTCAATATGTGGTGATCTGAAAGTTCTCACTTTGCTCCTTGGGCAGCGAGGAGGATACACGAAGTACCCGTGCTTTTCATGTGAATGGGACAGCCAGGACAGAAGTCATCACTAGAGCCAAAATTGTTGGCCAACGAGAACATCTTTGCAACCTGGTCTCAAGAACAAAGTTACGGAAAGTTTAGTTGATGCCACTAAAGTTCTCCTCCCACCGCTCCGCATTAAGCTTAGACTGATGAAGCCGTTTGTGAAATCTCTACCAAAAGAAGAAGACTCCTAAGTACCTGTGTCCAAAGCAAAACTGAAGGAGGTGTTTTTGTGGGTCCCGATATTTGGAAACTCATCAAGGACGACGTGTTCAAAACAAAAAAATCAAAGCTGTGGAGAAAAGGGCTTGGGATTCTTCTGAGCTGTGAAAAAAATGTCCAGGTAACAACAAAGATTGTGGAGAACATGGAAACGTCTCAAAGACTTGGGTCACCTGATGAATTAGAAGATACATTTTTACATTCCCATTTGGAAGACTTTTCTGAAAACATCGGTACTGTTAGTGAAGAGCAAGGAGAAAAATTTAATTTGGATATCAAAGAGATGGAATGACGATACCAAGGAAGATGGAAGGTGAAGATGATGGGGGACGATACCAAGGTAGATGGAAGGTGAAGATGATGGGGAGGATACCAAGGTAGATGGAAGGTGAAGATGATGGGGAGGATACCAAGGTAGATGGAAGGTGAAGATGATGGGGACGATACCAAGGTAGATGGAAGGTGAAGATGATGGGGACGATACCAAGGTAGATGGAAGGTGAAGATGATGGGGACGATACCAAGGTAGATGGAAGGTGAAGATGATGGGGGACGATACCAAGGAAGATGGAAGGTGAAGATGATGGGGGACGATACCAAGGTAGATGGAAGGTGAAGATGATGGGGAGGATACCAAGGTAGATGGAAGGTGAAGATGATGGGGACGATACCAAGGTAGATGGAAGGTGAAGATGATGGGGACGATACCAAGGTAGATGGAAGGTGAAGATGATGGGGACGATACCAAGGTAGATGGAAGGTGAAGATGATGGGAGACAATACCAAGGTAGATGGAAGGTGAAGATGATGGGGACGATACCAAGATAGATGGAAGGTGAAGATGATGGGGGACGATACCAAGGTAGATGGAAGGTGAAGATGATGGGGGCGATACCAAGATAGATGGAAGGTGAAGATGATGGGGGACGATACCAAGGTAGATGGAAGGTGAAGATGATGGGGGACAATACCAAGATAGATGGAAGGTGAAGATGATGGGGGACAATACCAAGGTCGATGGAAGGTGAAGATGATGGGGGACAATACCAAGGTAGATGGAAGGTGAAGATGATGGGGGACGATACCAAGGTAGATGGAAGGTGAAGATGATGGGGGACGATACCAAAGTAGATGGAAGGTGAAGATGATGGGGGACAATACCAAGGTAGATGGAAGATGAAGATGATGGGGGACAATACCAAGGTAGATGGAAGGTGAAGATGATGGGGACGATACCAAGGTAGATGGAAGGTGAAGATGATGGGGACGATACCAAGGTAGATGGAAGGTGAAGATGATGGGGGACGATACCAAGGTAGATGGAAGGTGAAGATGATGGGGGACTATACCAAGGTAGATGGAAGGTGAAGATGATGGGGGACGATACCAAGGTAGATGGAAGGTGAAGATGATGGGGGACAATACCAAGGTAGATGGAAGGTGAAGATGATGGGGGACGATACCAAGGTAGATGGAAGGTGAAGATGATGGGGACGATACCAAGGTAGATGGAAGGTGAAGATGATGGGGGACAATACCAAGGTAGATGGAAGGTGAACATGATTGGGACGATACCAAGGTAGATGGAAGGTGAAGATGATGGGGGGACAATACCAAGGTAGATGAAAGGTGAAGATGATGGGGGACGATACCAAGGTAGATGGAAGGTGAAGATGATGGGGACGATACCAAGGTAGATGGAAGGTGAAGATGATGGGGGACAATACCAAGGTAGATGGAAGGTGAACATGATTGGGACGATACCAAGGTAGATGGAAGGTGAAGATGATGGGGGGACAATACCAAGGTAGATGGAAGGTGAAGATGATGGGGAGGATACCAAGATAGATGGAAGGTGAAGATGATGGGGGACGATACCAAGGTAGATGGAAGGTGAACATGATTGGGACGATACCAAGGTAGATGGAAGGTGAAGATGATGGGGGGACAATACCAAGGTAGATGGAAGGTGAAGATGATGGGGACGATACCAAGATAGATGGAAGGTGAAGATGATGGGGGACGATACCAAGGTAGATGGAAGGTGAAGATGATGGGGGGACAATACCAAGGAAGATGGAAGGTGAACATGATTGGGACGATACCAAGGTAGATGGAAGGTGAACATGATTGGGACGATACCAAGGTAGATGGAAGGTGAACATGATTGGGACGATACCAAGGTAGATGGAAGGTGAAGATGATGGGGGGACAATACCAAGGTAGATGGAAGGTGAAGATGATGGGGGACGATACCAAGGTAGATGGAAGGTGAAAATGATGGGGGACGATACCAAGTTAGATGGAAGGTGAAGATGATGGAGGATGACACCAAGGTAGATGGAAGGTGAAGATGATGGGGGATGATACCAAGGTAGATGGAAGGTGAAGATGATGGGGGACGATACCAAGGTAGATGGAAGGTGAAGATGATGGGGACGATACCAAGGTAGATGGAAGGTGAAGATGATGGGGGACGATACCAAGGTAGATGGAAGGTGAAGATGATGGGGGACGATACCAAGGTAGATGGAAGGTGAAGATGATGGGGACGATACCAAGGTAGATGGAAGGTGAAGATGATGGGGACGATACCAAGGTAGATGGAAGGTGAAAATGATGGGGGACGATACCAAGATAGATGGAAGGTGAAGATGATGGAGGATGACACCAAGGTAGATGGAAGGTGAAGATGATGGGGACGATACCAAGATAGATGGAAGGTGAAGATGATGGGGACGATACCAAGGTAGATGGAAGGTGAAGATGATGGGGACGATACCAAGGTAGATGGAAAGTGAAGATGATGGGGACGATACCAAGGTAGATGGAAGGTGAAGATGATGGGGAAATATTGCTGGAGGCTTCACAGAGAAGATCCACAGCCTCATAAAAGAGAAAAGGAGAAGGTGCAAGACATAATTTCCAATAAAGTTGGAGAATGAATGTTCAATACATTTATATATTTAATATTGTGCACATTTTTGGCTACAATAACGATTTTTCTACTTCACCTCATAGTACGTAATTTCACGCGCGTTTTGTGCAAAATCCATACATGATGATTAAAAATAGAATTTGTTTTTGATCAGGGCATAAGAAAACATAAGGATCAGTCATTGGATTTGAAACAACTTTCATAAACCAAAATTTTGTATATCTGTCTAATTAAAGGGTTGCAACCTATTTTTAGCCCATATTTTTTATTATGTATGAAATAACAGAATGCGCCTTGCTCACCCTCCCCAGGTCCAGGGCTGTGACTCTGCTGCTGCCCTGGTTTTGGTGGATTGGCAGTGGCTGCTGAGGTGACATCACGCTGTGAACACTGCAGCCAATCAATGAGCTCAGCCAATGTAGATGGCAAGAGAAACTGAGCTAAGTGATTGGCTGCAGCGCTGTCAACGTGATGTCACCGCTGCAGCCAATTAATGCAGATCAAGACAGTGATGGAAACCCAGCACAGGAGACGGGGAGGGTAAGACGAAGCTCAGTTGGTATTCTATACATATCCTAGCATGGGAGTTACAAATAGGATGAAATTGGACAACCCCTTTAAATATTCTACATTACACAGCGTGCGTTATTCCAAGCGCCGGTCTCCTTTATTTTTTTCTGCAGTCGGTGCTCTGGTCGACAGCAACACATTGATATTTATAATATTGGAATATATGGAAAAAAAGTCAAAGTTTCATCAACTTTAATCCTCAAGTGTCCGGATGAAAATCTTCTGCAAAATAAATCAATAATTTAGACGTCTTGCTCATCTTCCATATACTTAAATCAAATTTCCCTGATGTCCTTTCCCAAAAATGGGGACCCATGTTGAATCCTTCCCAAAACTTTCGGGAGAAATGGACCGATCCCTTAATCTGTGCCATGTTAACACAATACTATTGTGTTGTCTTTACAAGCAGCCGATTGACGCTGTGCCCCATGATTAACCCTGCGATCAGTATGTACGTGGAGTAATCGTCACTCCGATCGTATTCTGATATTCGATTAAAGTGAAAAAAATTTCTTTTTGGAAATATATAAAACACATTATCGAAGTGTCATGGCAGAGAAGTGTTTCCTGCATTGATAGAGAATGAATATTCTCTTTTAGCACGAGCTGAGGGGGGGGTGGGGGTGGGGTCATACCGAAGGTTACAGAAAAATGTGTAAAAAAAACCTGCCATATATTAAGTGCTACCAATTGTTTTTGGTTACAATTCCAGTAATTTGGTCCCTCTGATAAAAGGCAGGACCATTGTACTACCCCACCGTCTATGTCAGTGCATTACGTCTTCCAAACGTAGTACAGCCGCCATATTTATGTAGCCACGTATGGGAGCAGCAACTGGAGCCGAGCCGTCCTTAACTGGCTTACAATCGAGACCATTCTAATATGGACCATATAAGATGGAAGTATCAGAACAGGCTGTGTGCTCGGACCTCGGACAGTTTAGGAGACGACCTCCCTGTCCCCATTTTCCTCACTGCTTGCATACATATTTGCTGTATACTTGGAAAACCTCCGGGTTCTGTTGCGCAAAGTTTTCGGCAGTGTTCTGCTGCAGCCAGTCGGACGATCGCATCTGGTTCTGGAGCTGAACGATGAGATTGCTCAGGTTGGAGCTGGAAGGTTCGTGGTGGCTGGACACGTAGATGACCTCGTCCGTGCTGTCCGCTTTTCCGTCTTCCTCTGCGGGGATCTGCTCTTCCATCTGAAGCTCTTTCTCCCTCCTTTCAAGCACCTTGCGGATCCGCTGCATTCCTGAGAAGAGGAAATAATGAACGGTGGATCGTTAGATGGAGCATTATTAGGCTATGTTAATGCATCTTTTTTTGTGCAGGCAAAACCTGCTGTGTTGGCAGTTTTGCTGCTTTCTTTGGTGCTTTTGTGAAGGTAGCCTGGGCTATAGATTGTTTGTTCAAACGTAATAAGGTTATCTGTGTATGTAAATAATCAAAATATAGATGTTGTTGCATAATTATCTGTGTGTCTATATGACAAAACACACAAACGCCATAATATGATTCTAAGCTGTTCAAGAAAGAGTTAACCAAGGACCAGTGAACATATATATATAAATAATGAACAGCGAAGCCCTAATTAGTGAAAGTCTTATCAGTGATTTCACACAAAGAAGGAATGTGCTAACTAGATAATCAAGCCAGAATAAATAATGAACAGAGAGGTATTTCATAATATACTGAGAGAATTTTATAATTATGATATTCTCACAGCTGAAATAAGGGATGTAATATGTGGGATGATTACTCCCTGTTCTTGCTTCAAGGTTCAAGTCGAATGTTGTATGGTATAATCACAAGTCTTTTTTAATACACGAGTCAGTCGCCTATACTGGCTCAAACAGTGAACACGTCTCGTAGTGATCATTGTCTGAGTTATTTGTTATATCTGTACAGATAGCTAATTTGGCCCGTACCTCTGATTTTGCCCTGAACAAAGACTCCATTAGCAGTCTTACCTAAATTTCTCCCTTGACACTTTTTCGTTGCATTTTTTTTAATGCAAATTAAATATTGTCATTTGTCTACAATACATGTTTAAAAGGGGTTGACAGCCACTACTTTTACAGTGATGACCTATACTATAGGATAAGCCATCAATGTCTAATCGGTCGGGGTCAGACTCCCCGCACCTCCGCCGATCAGCTCTTCTTGGACCCGGCGGCGGCAGCAAGCAGCCGGAAATGCTCAGTTTTGGAGCTGCTCCGTCTTTTGATAGTGGCCCCGGCCAGGTGCTACACATGCACTTCCCATTCAAAATCAATAGGAGGCGGATTTGCAGTAAAATCTTTTTCTCTGAGCCTTCATTGGGGGGAACCCAGCAAAAAATTATGGTCCTGTGTCCCCCAAAAAGGCGAGAGACAAAGGAAGATTTTTGGGTACACACCGTAAAATCTTTGTCTCTGAGCCTTCATTGGAGGACACAGGACCATAGTTTTTTGCTATGTCCCCCAATAAGGCGAGAAAGAAAGCAGCTTTTAATTTGCATAAAAAGAAGAACATTAGCAAAAAAAAACAGTGCAAAAATTCCACATGTGAATACAACTTTAGCAGGTAATGATGTACACAGAAACCATAGGGCAAACCCCATAACCCTGCTATGTTTTCAGATATAGTGGTCCAAACCCAACTTTAATTTTTCCCCAAATAACTGTCTGCAGCCACCACTAGAGGGAGCTCAGTCCATACAGAGCTATACAGCTGATCTTCTATGGTGGGGGATGAGATTACTATAACTGGTCTTATAGGAAGAAGAGCAGATTATGGTCAGATCCTTTCACCAAAGACCCCGTAGAAGTCACAAGGCCTCTAAAGAGAATAGGCCCCACTTTCAAGAATCCGTCACTCCTTGCGGTTGTGAGTAATCCAGTCCAGTTCCATAGGAGATAGAAGAGGGACTGAAGATGGATTATCTACAAATAGACTGCAGCGAGCGGATCATCTACAAGGGAAATATCAACCAGGACATTAGATATATACAGAATGTGCTGTATATCATCTACAAGGGAAATATCAACCAGGACATTAGATATATACAGAATGTGCTGTATATCATCTACAAGCAGGGCCGTATTTGCCACTAGGCACCCGTGGTCCCGTGCCTAGGGCGGCACGTTGCGGGGGGGGGCGGCACTTTCTGGCAGCCAAAAAAAAAAAATATATATAAATTTTTTTTTTTTTTTTTTTACATCCCCGCCCCCCGTCCCTCCCTCCGTTACACTCGGCTGTGTTCCGGGGGGGGGGGGGGGGTTGGGAGGGAGGACAGGCGCACTTCTGCTGTCTATTTAAATACATGGCGGGCGCCAGGCATAGTGAGCTGACTAACCCCGGAAGTTCCATGGCCTGCACTTCCGGGGTCAGAGGTCGCGACAGTCAGCTCACTGTCCCGTGCTGCAGCGTCCAATGCTGCAGATGACACACGCCGCGGAGGAGGATGCATCTGCAGCTGGAGCAAGCCAGAAGAGGATAATCAGCAGAGCAGGGCGGCGAGCACAGGAGCAGGTAAGGCAGAGCCTAGAATGTATGGGCTCCTTACAGGTTAGTTGATGATCGTTGCAAATTGCGATGCCTCTTTTTGTCCACTGTAATCATGCAAGGGGAGGCTGGGGGGAGAGAGGCTGAGGCTGGGAAGAGAGAGAGGCTGGGGGGAGGCTGGGAAGAGAGGGAGGCTGGGAAGAGAGAGAGGCTGGGGGGAGGCTGGGAAGAGAGAGAGAGGCTGAGGCTGGGAAGAGAGAGGCTGGGAAAAGAGAGGCTGAGGGGAGGCTGGGAAGAGAGAGAGGCTGAGGCTGGGAAGAGAGAGAGGCTGGGAAGAGAAAGAGGCTGAGGCTGGGGGGAGGCTGGGAAGAGAGAGGCAGAGGCTGAGGCTGGGGGGAGGCTGGGAAGAGAGAGAGGCTGAGGCTGGGGGGAGGCTGGGAAGAGAGAGAGGCTGGGAAGAGAAAGAGGCTGAGGCTGGGGGGAGTCTGGGAAGAGAGAGAGGCTGAGGCTGGGGGGAGAGAGGCTGAGGCTGGGGGGGAGGCTGGGGGGAGAGAGAGGCTAAGGCTGGGGGGAGAGAGAGGCTGAGGCAGGGGGGAGAGAGAGGCTGAAGCTGGGGGGGAGGCTGGGAAAAGAGAGGCTGATTCTGGGGGAGGCTGATGCTGAGGGAGGCTGATGCTGAGGGAGGCTGATGCTGAGGGAGGCTGGGAGGGGGAGGGTGAGGCTTGGAGGAGGGAAGCTGATGCTGAGGGAGACTTGGAGGAGGGAGGCTGAGGGAAGAGGGAGGCTGAGGCTGGGGGAGGAGGGAGGCTGAGGCTGGGGGAGGAGGGAGGCTGAGGCTGGGGGAGGCTGGGAGGAGAGAGGCTGATGCTGGGGGAGGCTGGGAGGGTGAGGCTTGGAGGAGGGAAGCTGATGCTGAGGGAGGCTTGGAGGAGGGAGGCTGATGCTGAGGGAGGAGGGAGGCTGATGCTGGGGGAGGCTGGGAGGAGAGAGGCTGATGCTGGGGGAAGCTGGGAGGGTGAGGCTTGGAGGAGGGAAGCTGATGCTGAGGGAGGCTTGGAGGAGGGAGGCTGATGCTGAGGGAGGAGGGAGGCTGATGCTGGGGGCGGCTGGGAGGAGGAAGGCTGATGCTGGGGGAGGCTGGGAGGAGGGAGGCTGATGCTGGGGGAGGCTCTGAGGAGGGAGGCTGAGGCTGGGGGAGGCTGGGAGGAGGGAGGCTGAGGCTGGGGGAGGCTGGGAGGAAAGAGGCTGATGCTGGGGGAGGCTGGGAGGGGGAAGGTGAGGCTTGGAGGAAGGAGGCTGATGCTGAGAGAGGCTGGGAGGAGGGAGGCTGATGCTTGGGGAGGCTGGGAGGGGGAGGGGGAGGCTTGGAGGAGGGACGCTGATGAGGAGGGACGCTGATGAGGAGGGACGCTGATGAGGAGGGAGGCTGATGAGGAGGGAGGCTGATGAGGAGGGAGGCTGATGCTGAGGGAGGCTGATGCTGGGGGAGGCTGGGAGAAGGGAGGCTGATGCTGGGGGAGGCTGGGAGAAGGGAGGCTGATGCTGGGGGAGGCTGGGAGAAGGGAGGCTGATGCTGGGGGAGGCTGGGAGGAGGGAGGCTGATGCTGGGGGAGGCTGGGAGGAGGGAGGCTGATGCTGGGGGAGGCTGGGAGGAGGGAGGCTGATGCTGGGGGAGGCTGGGAGGAGGGAGGCTGATGCTTTGGGAGGCTGGGAGGAGAGAGGCTGATGCTGTGGGAGGCTGGGAGGAGAGAGGCTGATGCTGTGGGAGGCTGGGAGGAGAGAGGCTGATGCTGTGGGAGGCTGGGAGGAGAGAGGCTGATGCTGGGGGAGGCTGGGAGGAGAGAGGCTGATGCTGGGGGAGGTGAGAGGCTGATGCTGGGGGAGGCTGGGAGGAGAGAGGCTGCTGCTGGGGGAATGGGAGAGAGGGGCCAATGCTAGAGACAGAGGACAAGGGTTGAGGGATAGAGCAATGACAATATCGATGGGGGGGGAGTGTAAGGACTCAGAATAAGAGGGGGGCAGCATTAGGAGCTCATTATGGAGAAGGGGCAGCATGTGTGGGCTCAGTATGGAGTGGAACAATGTAGGGGGAGTCAATATCAAGAGTGGAGTAGTGTGTGTGTGTGTGTGTGTGTGGGGGGGGGTCTCAGCATAAGCGCTAGTGTGGTGGTCTTAGTATGATGAGTGGGGCAGCATGGAGGTGTCATTATGGAAAAGAGGAAGGCAGCATTAGGAGCTCATGGAGAGGGGCAGCATGCACGGGACACTGTGAGGAGGGGGCAGCATGCACGGGACACTGTGAGGAGGGGGCAGCATGCACGGGACATTGTGAGGAGGGGGCAGCATGCATGGGACACTGTGAGGAGGGGGCAGCATGCATGGGACACTGTCAGGAGGGGGCAGCATGCATGGGACACTGTGAGGAGGGGCCAGCATGCATGGGACACTGTGAGGAGGGGCCAGCATGCATGGGACACTGTGAGGAGGGGGCAGCATGCATGGGACACTGTGAGGAGGGGGCAGCATGCATGGGACATTTTGAGGAGGGGGCAGCATGCATGGGACATTGTTAGGAGGGAGCAGCATGCATGGGACATTGTGAGGAGGGAGCAGCATGCATGGGACATTGTGAGGAGGGGGCAGCATGCATGGGACACTGTGAGGAGGGGGCAGCATGCATGGGACACTGTGAGGAGGGGGCAGCATGCATGGGACATTGTTAGGAGGGAGCAGCATGCATGGGACATTGTGAGGAGGGAGCAGCATGCATGGGACATTGTGAGGAGGGGGCAGCATGCATGGGACACTGTGAGGAGGGGGCAGCATGCATGGGACATTGTTAGGAGGGAGCAGCATGCATGGGACATTGTGAGGAGGGAGCAGCATGCATGGGGCATTGTGAGGAGGGGGCAGCATGCATGGGACAATGTGATGAGGGGGCAGCATGCATGGGACACTGTGAGGAGGGGGCAGCATGCATGGGACATTTTGAGGAGGGGGCAGCATGCATGGGACATTTTGAGGAGGGGGCAGCATGCATGGGACACTGTGAGGAGGGGGCAGCATGCTTGGGACACTGTGAGGAGGGGGCAGCATGCATGGGACACTGTGAGGAGGGGGCAGCATGCATGGGACACTGTGAGGAGGGGGCAGCATGCATGGGACACTGTGAGGAGGGGGCAGCATGCTTGGGACACTGTGAGGAGGGGGCAGCATGCATGGGACACTGTGAGGAGGGGGCAGCATGCATGGGACATTGTGAGGAGGGGGCAGCATGCATGGGACATTGTGAGGAGGGGGCAGCATGCATGGGACATTGTGAGGAGGGGGCAGCATGCATGGGACATTGTGAGGAGGGGGCAGCATGCATGAGACACTGTGAGGAGGGGGCAGCATGCATGGGACACTGTGAGGAGAGGGCAGCATGCATGGGACACTGTGAAAAGGGGGCAGCATGCATGGGACACTGTGAGGAGGGGGCAGCATGCATGGGACACTGTGAGGAGGGGGCAGCATGCATGGGACATTGTTAGGAGGGGGCAGCATGCATGGGACATTGTTAGGAGGGAGCAGCATGCATGGGACATTGTGAGGAGGGAGCAGCATGCATGGGACAATATGAGGAGGGGGCAGCATGCATGGGACACTGTGAGGAGGGGGCAGCATGCATGGGACACTGTGAGGAGGGGGCAGCATGCATGGGACAATGTGAGGAGGGGGCAGCATGCATGGGACATTTTGAGGAAGGGGCAGCATGCATGGGACACTGTGAGGAGGGGGCAGCATGCATGGGACACTGTGAGGAGGGGGCAGCATGCATGGGACACTGTGAGGAGGGGGCAGCATGCTTGGGACACTGTGAGGAGGGGGCAGCATGCATGGGACACTGTGAGGAGGGGGCAGCATGCATGGGACATTGTGAGGAGGGGGCAGCATGCATGGGACATTGTGAGGAGGGGGCAGCATGCATGGGACATTGTGAGGAGGGGGCAGCATGCATGGGACATTGTGAGGAGGGGGCAGCATGCATGAGACACTGTGAGGAGGGGGCAGCATGCATGGGACACTGTGAGGAGAGGGCAGCATGCATGGGACACTGTGAAAAGGGGGCAGCATGCATGGGACACTGTGAGGAGGGGGCAGCATGCATGGGACACTGTGAGGAGGGGGCAGCATGCATGGGACATTGTTAGGAGGGGGCAGCATGCATGGGACATTGTTAGGAGGGAGCAGCATGCATGGGACATTGTGAGGAGGGAGCAGCATGCATGGGACAATGTGAGGAGGGGGCAGCATGCATGGGACACTGTGAGGAGGGGGCAGCATGCATGGGACACTGTGAGGAGGGGGCAGCATGCATGGGACAATGTGAGGAGGGGGCAGCATGCATGGGACATTTTGAGGAAGGGGCAGCATGCATGGGACACTGTGAGGAGGGGGCAGCATGCATGGGACACTGTGAGGAGGGGGCAGCATGCATGGGACACTGTGAGGAGGGGGCAGCATGCTTGGGACACTGTGAGGAGGGGGCAGCATGCATGGGACACTGTGAGGAGGGGGCAGCATGCATGGGACACTGTGAGGAGGGGGCAGCATGCATGGGACACTGTGAGGAGGGGGCAGCATGCTTGGGACACTGTGAGGAGGGGGCAGCATGCATGGGACACTGTGAGGAGGGGGCAGCATGCATGGGACATTGTGAGGAGGGGGCAGCATGCATGGGACATTGTGAGGAGGGGGCAGCATGCATGGGACATTGTGAGGAGGGGGCAGCATGCATGAGACATTGTGAGGAGGGGGCAGCATGCATGGGACACTGTGAGGAGGGGGCAGCATGCATGGGACACTGTGAGGAGGGGGCAGCATGCATGGGACACTGTGAGGAGGGGGCAGCATGCTTGGGACACTGTGAGGAGGGGGCAGCATGCATGGGACACTGTGAGGAGGGGGCAGCATGCATGGGACATTGTGAGGAGGGGGCAGCATGCATGGGACATTGTGAGGAGGGGGCAGCATGCATGGGACATTGTGAGGAGGGGGCAGCATGCATGGGACATTGTGAGGAGGGGGCAGCATGCATGGGACATTGTGAGGAGAGGGCAGCATGATGTGAGGACAATGTGCAGATCATATTTCATAATCGAGGAAGGTGTGGTGGGTATAATTTATAAGGGAGGGAAGTGTGTAGTTTATTAGGGGCAGTGTGACAGTCACAGTATATAAGTGGGGACGGTGTGGTGGGAATATTTTATACCCATGCTATGTTTTGATGTGCCCGTGGTGATCCCCATTGGGGGGGGGGGTTAGTGCCCTTCGTTTCTCATTGATACTTTTTAGGCTATGTGCGCACGTTGCGCAAATACATGCAGTTACGCTGCGCTTTGTAGCGCAGCGTAACTGCATGCGTCCTGCGTCCCCTGCACAGTCTATGGAGATTGTGCAGGGGCCGTGCGCACGTGGCGCTTTAGAGCGCAGCGCTTCGGCTACTGCCGAAGCGCTGTGTAAAAAGAAGTGACATGTCACATCTTTCCTGCGCTTTGCCGGCAGCTCCTGCTCTGTCTATGGCAGGAGCTGCAGGCAGAGCGCATGGAATCGGCGCTCACTACGGACATTTTCTGCAGCGATTAGAAGCGCACATGTGCTCTTCAGATCGCTGCAGAAATTTCTGCAGTGAACTGTACGCAACGTGCGCACATAGCCTTAAAGTGTTTTACAGAGTAGATCTGCCTTAAACAGATGTGTGCGAAAACTCAGTTTTACGTTGTCAATAAGGGGCGCGACCACTTAAAGTGCCTAGGGCAGCATGAAGGCAAAATACAGCCCTGTCTACAAGGGAAATATCAACCAGAACATTAGATATATACAGAATGTGCTGTATATCATCTACAAGGGAAATATCAACCAGAACATTAGATATATACAGAATGTGCTGTATATCATCTACAAGGGAAATATCAACCAGGACATTAGATATATACAGAATGTGCTGTATATCATCTACAAGGGAAATATCAACCAGAACATTAGATATATACAGAATGTGCTGTATATCATCTACAAGGGAAATATCAACCAGAACATTAGATATATACAGAATGTGCTGTATATCATCTACAAGGGAAATATCGACCAATTACAGGATAGGAGAGCTGTACAGAATGTGCTGTATCCGATGATATTCTCTTCTTCATAACTCGAGTCGGCCATCCTTGACGACATTTCTTTTTTTACTTAAATCCAATGTATTTGCAACTAAAAATCCTTTTTGTAATTGGGTTTCATTAACAATTTTGCCCCCTTTTGGTTTCTTTTTAGTGCTTGTGTTGCGGTGGCTGCAGAAGGAGTTAACGGAGAGCCTCCAAGTGAGTTTGCTAGTAACAATGCTATCTGAGCTCCTCTCAGGTGACTTATGACCACAGACTACATCAAAGTTAACTTTGGAGGGAAACAAAGAGCCTCTAAAAGCCAAAGGATGCAATATTTGCTGTGAAACCAAACTGCAAAAGTGTTCTGTAACTCCGAATACATGCATTTAAAGGAGGAAAAAAATTGCCCCAAATGTAGACAACTCCTTGAAGCAATTTCACTCATTGTAAAGATACAAAAAAAAAATAAAATAAAAACAAAGCAAAACCAAAATCCATTCTTGGGGACTTCCACTCGCCGACACTTACCCAACTGCAGCCGGTGCGTCTTGTCGGAGAATATGACTCTGAACCAGCCGGGCTCCGAGCACTCGAAGGCTTTACCACAAGACAGAAGAACCTTATTATCCAGGAAGTCTCTCCATAGGGAAACTTCTTCCTCGAAGGTTGGAGCCCGCAGATACTGCAAAAACAAAGAAGAAAAGGATCAATTTTAACCCCTTAAAAACTGAACTATTTTGTGCTTTTTTTTTTTTTTACTATTATTTATACGTTCCATCTGCCACTTTCCAGCTTTATTTTTTTTTTGCCGATGTCGCCGATTAAAAATATGAGCTGTGTTTTTAAATTACTTTTTGGGAGTAAATAAAACTAATTTACTAGATTTTATTAATTTATCTATTAATATATTTATTAATTAAAGTCTTATTCTCACACTATTTTTCACAAGGCACAATAAACACATATTTACCGTTATGATACAGACTAATCTCAACCTAATATTTCTTTCTTGTACCTGTGTATCTTTTTTTCATCTTCATCTACTGCCCTCTGTGCTTGCAGCTTCATAGAGCTGGAAACTACATTTCCTAGCAGCACCCTGCTTCTTCTCAGTGCTGCAGGCCCCTTTCTCTCTATCTCTCCTTTGTGCTCTTGACTTGCCCAGCTCTCTGAATTGATGCCTCAGAACCATGCTGGAAGCCATCTGATTGATGATAGCACAGGCTTCCAGCACAGCTCTGCTATACCGTGCACAGCACACAGATATGATGCACATCATCAAGATGATCTTTGTTAGAACAAACTTTATTGTTCTGTGCACTGTATGGTCCTGTGTACACCATCTGCTGTTTGTGTGTTTTTTACATCTTTGATTTATCAGCTCGTATCCAGCAGCAGTCTTGTACCCTGCTCTACATATACAATGGGAAAAAATGTGTGCCAAATCTGCGCTGCTGTGAGAAATGTCCTCGGAAAAGGAGTCCAGGACACACAGGTGAAGAATATGCAGTTTATTTGACGAGTTTCGAAGTGATCAGGCTTCTTCTTCAGGAGACACCACAGCTTGTGATTCTCCTGAAAAAGCTGGATAGCTTCGAAACGTGTCAAATAAACCGCATGTTCTCCAAGGGTGTGTCCGGGACTCCTTTTCCATGGATATTTCTCCCAGCAGCGCAGATCTAGCACACATTTTTCCAGTTTAAATCTTCATGTCCTCATATGTTTGCAGGAGATGATGTGTATCACACAACCCTATTGAGAGCACCACTGTCATTTGTACCCCGTTTTGAACCATTTGAGATCCTGTTGTACTTTTGCTCCCCCATTGTCCTGAGTTCCACCTGCACAGTTGAGCTTACACAAGCTGAGCTGTGTTTGATGCTTGCTGCTGACAGATCTGAAACACAGGACTGAATATGCCGCATTGTTGATGTCTATGGCAGAAGATTATCCTCTACTCTATGCATCCACAGAATGCTTTGGAATACACAGTATACCAAACATTATTGCATGTTAGTGCTACACCTCTGGTGCGGCCCAACAGGAAAATATTAATGGCAACCCCTAGGGGCCATTATAAATCAACTGCACCACGTAACGGTGTCACTGGGATGACAGGGGTAGACCTCAGTTTCTGCCAAAAAGCTTAAATCTTATGGTCACCAGCATTTAATGCAGCAGTTCCATCAGCAGAAAAGATGTGAAATACAGGAAGGAAGAGCCAGAAATGCGGTCGACCGCACGAAAAAGAAATGGATTTTAATTGCACGTAAATAACAGTGATTATTAATTTTGGATTAAAGTGAATAATATTGATCCTTCTTTCAGTCTTAACTACATATGTACATGTGTAATTCAGCTCTGCTCCTGCTGGTCGTGTGGGCGCACAGACAACCCCCACAAAGATTACCATGAAGGACACATACTGGTTGGGAACAGTTTAGAGGCTCCCCTATATATATATATATGTATAATATATGTATAATATATATACATATATATATACACACAGTACAGACCAAAGGTTTGGACACACCTTCTCATTCAAGGAGTTTTCTTTATTTTCATGGCTCTGAAAATTGTAGATTCACATTGAAGGCATCAAGACTATGAATTATCACATGTGGAATGAAATACTTAACAAAAAAGTGTGAAACAACTGAAAATATGTCTTATATTCTAGGTTCTTCACAGTAGCCACCTTTTGCTTTGATGACTGCTTTTCACACTCTTGGCATTCTCTTGATGAGCTTCAAGAGGTAGTCACCGGAAATGGTCTTCCAACAGTCTTGAAGGAGTTCCCAGAGATGCTTAGCACTTGTTGGCCCTTTTGCCTTCACTCTGCGGTCCAGCTCACCCCAAACCATCTCGATTGGGTTCAGGTCTGGTGACTGTGGAGGCCAGGTCATCTGGCGTAGCATCCCATCACTCTCCTTCTTAGTCAAATAGCCCTTACACAGCCTGGAGGTGTGTTTGGGGTCATTGTCCTGTTGAAAAATAAATGATGGTCCAACTAAACACAAACCGGATTGAATAGCATGCCGCTGCAAGATGCTGTGGTAGCCATGCTGGTTCTGTATGCCTTCAATTTTGAATAAATACCCAACAGTGTCACCAGCAAAGCCCCCCACACCATCACACCTCCTCCTCCATGCTTCACGGTGGGAACCAGCCATGTAGAGTCCATCCGTTCACCTTTTCTACAAAGACACGGTGGTTGGATCCAAAGATCTCAAATTTGGACTCATCAGACCAAAGCACAGATTTCCACTGGTCTAATGTCCATTCCTTGTGCTCTTTAGCCCAAACAAGTCTCTTCTGCGTGTTGCCTGTCCTTAGCAGTGGTTTCCTAGCAGCTATTTTACCATGAAGGCTGCTGCACAAAATCTCCTCTTAATAGTTGTTCTAGAGATGTGTCTGCTGCTAGAACTCTGTGTGGCATTCACCTGGTCTCTAATCTGAGCTGCTGTTAACCTGCGATTTCTGAGGCTGGTGACTCAGATAAACTTATCCTCCGCAGCAGAGGTGACTCTTGGTCTTCCTTTCCTGGGGCGGGCCTCATGTGAGCCAGTTTTTTTGCAGCGTTTGATGGTTTTTGCCACTGCACTTGGGGACACTTTCAAAGTTTTACCAATTTTTCGGACTGACTGACCTTCACTTCTTAAAGTCATGATGGCCACTCGTTTTTCTTTACTTAGCATTTGTATTATGGCAAGAAAAAAGCAGCTAACAGTCTATTCAGTAGGACTATCAGCTGTGTATTCACCAGACTCCTGCACAACACAACTGATGGTCCCAACCCCATTTATAAGGCAAGAAATCCCACTTATTAAACCTGACACGGCACTCCTGTGAAGTGAGAACCATTTCCGGTGACTGCCTCTTGAAGCTCATCAAGAGAATGCCAAGAGTGTGCAAAGCAGTAATCAAAGCAAAAGGTGGCTACTCTGAAGAACCTAGAATAGAAGACATATTTTCAGTTGTTTCACACTTTTTTGTTAAGTATTTCATTCCACATGTGGTAATTCATAGTTTTGATGCCTTCAATGTGAATCTACAATTTTCAGTCATGAAAATAAAAAACTCTTTGAGTGAGAAGGTGTGTCCAAACCTTTGGTCAGTACTGTATATATTATATATATATATATATACACACACATATATATATATAATGGGGAGCCTCTAAACTGTTCCCAACCAGTACGTGTCCTTCATGGTAATAATCTTTGTGGGGGTTGTCTGTGCACCCACACGATATATATATATATATATATATATATATATATATACATATACACACACATATATATATCTATCTCTCTCTCTATATATATATATACATACACACACACACATCTATTATATATATACATATATATCTACCTATATATATATATATATATATATACACACATATATATATATCTCTCTCTCTATATATATATATCACATCTCTCTCTCTCTCTCTCTCTCTCTCTATATATATTTAGCTATATATCTATCTATATATAAAAAACAGTATAACAACAATGTTCTAAATCCTCATGCAGTAAAGTTACCACCTGCAGCTTCTCACCTTCCGGAAGTCAATCCAGATAAAGAATCCTGCGCCGCGGTTGAGGAAGGGAACGCCAATGGCGCGGAGCTCGTCCGCCACAAACGCCTGAGCCGCCCGTAAGCGAGAATGATTCACTCGTAAGTAAACCTGGTTTATCCAATCTATACAGTGGATGGGAACAAATCTGATGAGTACAAGAAACCATGGTCAGAGTAGTACAAAGGTTATCTAAGAGGGCTTGCCTATGGCCACCTAAAAGCGGGTGCATAATTGGGGCAACCACTGCTCATGTAGCAGATACAGGGGGTACGGCTCATCAATGGAGGTCATGCATTAATGTTAACAGGTCCTCCAAAGCCAATCTCTGGCCCAAGTGAAATAGTGTCTACCTTCAGGAACTCACCTCGGTCACGCATTAGTTGGGCCATTTTGTATTGTATGGGGCCACAGACCCCGTGGAAGTAGCAGAGAGAGGCCACGCCATTGCAGACATCCTGATTCTGGGAGTAGAGGGTCCCGAAACGTACTCCGGAGACTGCAAAGTCCTGGAAGAGGAGAAAGAGATGGAAGTAAAAATTGTAAACAGTCGTATATAGCACTATGCAAAGAAAAAGGAGTAAAAATCTCAGCTATCGAGGATGTGGTCACCCAGCTTACCTAGGATACTGAATGGCATATCTGCCTTGTTATGTAATGATCCTAGGGCAGGGGATGTAGCACTAGGACTCTTCTCAGCAGCCCTGATACACGTTTCACATTTTTAATGATTTTATATATATAACCGCTGGTCGCTGATGGTCCTATGAATGGGACTCTCATCCGGAGTCCCCAGTTTAAAGGGAACCTGGGTTCTGGGTGCATATTGCTAATCCCTGCCTTACCATCCCTGTATCTAGTAGCATAGATAAAGAGATCTATAGAAAAAGTATTTCTAAAGATCCTTTATGATATGCAAATGAGCGCAGGGACTAGTTACAAGGGCCTTAGTTCTTTTGCTCATTCCGCCCTCTTGGTATGTTATCTTGTCCACAGGGGCGTGCTAACATACTATTCAATGCCCATTGCCTAATGGTGACGCACGTACCTGATCAGAAGTCCGGGCACTTCCAGTCGTACGCAGTAGACCTCTCTGAAGGCGGGACATGTACACCCTTCTTCATAGTGCGCATGACCGGAAGTGCGGTGACTTCTGATCATGCGCACTGGCCGGAGTCTGATGCGGTGACAGCGGACACAGGTACGCGCATCACCTCTGATGACGCTGGGTAATGGGCGTGTGGACATGCTAACATGCTAAGAGGGCGGAATGAGCGCAGGAACTAACGCCCTCATGACTAGTCCCTACGCTCATTAGCATATCATAAAGGATCTTTAGAAATACTCTTTCTACAGATCTCTTTATCTATGCTAGTGTATACAGGGACGATTAAGCAGGGATTAGCAGTATGCCCCCAGAACTGCTCGTGGCTCTCACTGCATATTGCACCTGACAGGTTCCCTTTAAATTAAGTAGCATCCGAACATAACCATTGATGGTACACACATAGCCAAGATTTATGCGGCTATCTTTGTCAGTCCCATAGATTTGAAAAGAGCAGCAACGTGCATTATACAAAGAGGAGACTCTGGAGTCCTATCATCAGGATCAATGGCGGTTCCAGCGGAGGGACCCCCAGTGATCAGGTACAAAGTCTTTAACAAGAAGTTACTGAGGTTTCCAAACAGTCGCCCCCTATCTGCCCTCACCCCCTGCTATAGCCGGAGCTGAACCTCGCAGATTTTCCATCCTGTCGCCCCCTCGGTATATAATGCAGTAACAATGAAAGCTGTGTGATGGATTTTACCTGTTCCTTGTGTATTTGGGTCAGAAATCTTGTTTTATGAGGGGTGAAGGGATCATATATATCGATCGTCCTTACTCACCTTACTAATTCCCCACATAACATGAGTCCTCTGAGGGTCCGGAAGCCTAAAATATACAAAACAAGATGAATGATAAGAAAGCTGTAATTGCAGAAGTCACATAGGTGAATGTAGGGACAGCTCCCCTCCCCCCTTAGACCGTGTTTACAGAATGCAATCGCCATACAGTTTTTATTGCCATGCTTTTCCACTGAGAAATTTAACATTGCGGGTGTATCATGTGTAACAGACAGTACTGTGGTGTCCGGCAATAGAAGGTCACAGTGTTTGGCTGCACAAAATGCTCCCTGACTTTCTATTATTCCTGCTGTCAGTATTCAGTTTCTCTGCACCCTGTTAGTGCATTAGTTTTTCTTGGCCTGAGCAGTTTATCACTGCTTTATCTTGCTGTGAGTATTCAGTATTCAGTGCACTATGTAGCTCCTCTGCTGGGTTTTCATCCTTTTCCCTTTAGGACCCTGCAGAGCTCCTCTTCCCTTTAGCTGCTAATCATCTGGATTTCCCATTGGGTTTAAATACTCTCATTTTCCCTGGACCTATGCTGGTGATATTCAGTTCCTTCACAAGCTCTGGATGCAAGCAGGTGGCTTGCACTCATCTGTGGTATTGTTGCTGTAACTTTGCTAAACGTCTTCATGAAGCACCTGGAGATAAGTAGTTCATGCTTTTCCCCCTGTGTGTCCTCCTTGTGTCTTCCATAGTGTTTAGTGGGGTTAAGGAAGATCTCATCCCATCCGTTCCCTATTTAGGGTCCAGCACTAGGGATACCTAGGGTCAGGTATCCAGCTCGGCGCATAGGTGCGGAACCTATCTAGGGTGGTGAGGGACTCCATAGTGCATTAGTTTTTCTTGGACTGAGCAGTTCATCACTGCTTTATCTTGCTGTGAGTATTCAGTATTCAGTGCATTATGTAGCTCCTCTGCTGGGTTTTCAGCCTTTTCCCTTTAGGACCCTGCAGAGCTCCTCTTCCCTTCAGCTGCTAATCATCTGCATTTCCCATTGGGTTTAAATACTCTCATCTTCCCTGGTCTGGTGCTGGTTATATTCAGTTCCTTCACAAAGCTCTGGATGCAAGCAGGTGGCTTGCACTCATCTGTGGAATTGTTGCTGTAACTTTGCTGAACTTCTTCCTGAGGCATCTATAGATAAGCAGTTCATGCTTTCCCCCCTGTGTGTCCTCCTTGTGTCTTCTATAGTTGTTTAGTTGGGTTGATGTAGAGCTCATCCCATCCGTTCCCTATTTAGGGCCCAGCACTAGGGATATCTAGGGTCAGGTATCCAGTTCGGCACATAGGTGTGGAACCTATCTAGGGTGGTGAGGGACCCCAGGGACCAGCGGTAGGTTTGGTCAGGGGGTCACCATCTCCCCCTTCCCTTAATACAGGGTTTCCCTTCCCTGTCACTTGGTACTTCCCCCATACCTAGCATGACACCCGGATCCTTTTCTCCCTTGACATTATCTGTCAGGAGGACACCAAACACATTGGACTGTCAGCCGCAGAATTCAACGGATTTGGACTAATTTCATCTACTGTGTATTGAGGGTTTAGGAGCGCTGCTCAGGAGCATCCACTAAGGATACAGCTGCCCAAGGACATACAAATCACATTAGGACAGCTGAATGATGAGCAGGGAACATTGTCTGTTTTTACATGTTTCCTCTGCTTTGGGGAAATGAATGAGTCCTAAAAAACCCCCTGTATCGCAGTATAGGAGCAGCGCAGTCTCACTTTTCCAGGCTCAGCACACTGTGGAACGTCACAGACTCGTCAAACACGGACAGCATATAAATCTCATCAACGATGACGTGTAACGAGTTCCTACAAGACAAAAAGGATCAATGATCTCACATCATCTATGAGATTGTTGCTTCTTCACTGTATGGTACCATTAACGATGGTCAAACACCAAAGTTGATTCCAGAGCTGCATTCATAATTCTGCTGACTGCACTAAAAAAAATGATCCCAGAATGGAAAACACCAGACATAAAACAAGTAGGAAGAGATAATTTAGTTCTAGAACTCAGGCACCTAAATATAATAACTAATGCAGAGACTACACTAGCAGAACAGTGAGTGCAGCTCTGGAGAATAATACAGGATGTAACTCAGGATCAGTGCAGGATCAGTAATGTAATGTATGTACACAGTGACTGCACCAGCAGAATAGTGAGTGCAGCTCTGGAGTATAATACAGGATGTAACCAAGGATCCATACAGGATAAGTAATATCATGTATGTACACAATGACTTTACCAACAGAATAGTGAGTGCAGCTCTGGAGTATAATACAGGATGTAACTCAGGATCAGTACAGGATAAGTAATGTAATGTATGTACACAGTGACTGTACCAGCAGAATAGTGAGTGCAGCTCTGGAGTATAATACAGGATGTAACTCAGGATCAGTACAGGATCAGTAATGTAATGTATATACACAGTGACTGCACCAGCAGAATAGTGAGTGCAGCTCTGGAGTATAATACAGGATGTAACTCAGGATCAGTACAGGATCAGTAATGTAATGTATGTACACAGTGACTGCACCAGCAGAATAGTGAGTGCAGCTCTGGAGTATAATACAGGATGTAACTCAGGATCAGTACAGGATCAGTAATGTAATGTATGTACACAGTGACTGCACCAGCAGAATAGTGAGTGCAGCTCTGGAGTATAATACAGGATGTAACTCAGGATCAGTACAGGATCAGTAATGTAATGTATGTACACAGTGACTGCACCAGCACAATAGTGAGTGCAGCTCTGGAGTATAATACAGGAGGTAACTCAGTACTGGTAGTAATCTAATGTATGTACACAGTGACATAAAAGGCTTCACTTTACCTTTTGGCAAACTCTAAGAACTCCATCATTTCGGCAGCAGAGTAAATGTCACCCAGGGGGTTGTGTGGATTTATCAGGATCATGGCCTTTATAACTGTGCCCTAGAAAAACGCAACATGAATAGTGTATTTTTAGCAGGAATTAACAAGCTGAAAAGTTTAAATAGAAGTATATTTAGCAAAACAAAAATGCATTAAAAATTGGCTTCTGGTTTTATGAAACAATACAAGGACAATTGTTACTTGTTAAAAGAGCCCCGTAACAATACGCTGATCACAACGTGCCCCCATCCCCCGTGCTGTGACCCCCAGTGACCGGCTTCAATTTCACCTCTTCCTTGGCCGTCTGTAGGGTGGATTCCAGTTTCGACACGGTCAGCTGGAACGGACGGGTTCCTGGAGAAGTGACCTGAGAAATAAGCAATGAGAGGCGATGAATGACCAATGTAAGTGATGACCACCCCAATGGACGACCAGTGCACGTGGGCTTGGTCCTGTCCAGGACATTCCCCATCTGGTCCCATTTTGAACCTATAGACCCTGTATGAGTAGGACACTTTGGACTCTTTGACCCCTGCCACACTCCACAGTCTCGGGGGGGGGCTGCATATGGCAGGACCCTCTGTCGTCCGCTCCGCACCCCCCTCACCTTACTCTCTAGGTGCACATACACCAGTTTAATGCCGCTGTACAGGAATATGCTCTGCGTGATTCCTCCATAGAAGGGGGTGGCAATAAGAACCGCATCTGCAAAATAAGAATCCCATTAATAAGAATTCACCTGCACAAATGTGTCATCCGGCATCCTTGTAATAAATCACTTCTCCCTTTTTTTGCTATTTTATAGCATTTGGAGCATTTACAGGCGGATTCTCCAGAATGAATGGCGCACAATACAGTGCAATTCTTAACTATATCTTTGGCCACTAGGTGTCGCTGTTGGCTGGCTGACTACAGAGAGACACATTACTATAAGCGGGATGTGATAATGTCACTATTACAAGTCCCGGAAAAAATAAAGAAAAGACCCCAATAAAGGAATCAGACTTAAAAGCAATCGCCAGATTTCACAATAAAAGTTGCATACATTATTAAATATATTTCTTAGACCTGATGATACTGGCGTGTTTACTTTGAATTGATGTAAAATGCGGATATTAATGTGAGCAGTTAAAAAAAATAATGATAAATCTTTATTTTTATATAGCGCTATCATATTCCGCAGCACTTTACATACATCAGGAACACTGTCCCCATTGGGGCTCACAATCTAAATTCCCTATCTGTATGTCTTTGGAGTGTGGGAGGAAACCGGAGAACTTGGGAGGAAACCCACGCAAACACGGGGAGAACATACAAACTCCTTGCAGATGGTGTCCTTAGTTCATCTAGTATGAAATGTCACATTATGTATATATATATAGTTCAAGTGTATTAAAGGGAAGCTGTCACCCAATTTTTAACACCTGATCTAAGACCAACATAATGTAGGGGCAGAGCTCCTGGTTCCAGCGGTGTGTCACTTACTGAGCTGCTTCTTGTAGTTTTGATAAAATCACTGATTAATCAGCAATAGATTATCATTAGAGGACTACTTGCCGTGTTGCCAGGTAGTCCAGAATATTCCTGAGCTCTGTATAACTGCAAGATCTGCAGCAGAGAAAACATTAATTTTTATCGAAGTGAGAGCAAATAGCTCAGTAAGTGACACATCGCTGGAATCAGGGTCTCTGTCTCTACATTATGCTGCTCTCAGATGGAGGAGCAAAAACCAGGTGACAGATTCCCTTTAAATCTCTGGTTAAGTGACAGCTGCAGCTTGTACCGAAGAGTGTGAGATCTCAGCAGGAGCAGGTAGGAGGTACACAGAGGAGCTGTCAATCAGGCTAGGTGGGTAGCGAATGAGTTAAACTTTCATAAAGGATGATAAAGGGATTCTGACATGGATTTTCAAAATAAGTACAACAGTTTCATTGGGTCTAAGATCTATGTACAAATGTATGGAGTTTATATTGTGATATCTGGTGACAGGTCCACTGTGATCTTCAGGGGCTCGTCAGGAACTTTAAGATATAAATTAGAACATTACAATTAATTACAGATAGAAATAAAAAGGGATTTCTGATGGCTTAGGGCGGCTTTGCACGTTGCAACATTGCACGTGCGATGTCGGTGGGGTCAAATCGAAAGTGACGCACATCCGGCGTCACTTTCGACATCGTAGTGTGTAAATCCTAGATACGATTAACGAGCGCAAAAGCGTCATTATCGTATCATCGGTGCAGGTTCCGACTTTTTCATAATTACGCTGCCGCGACAGGTACGATGTAGTTCCTCATTCCTGCGGCAGCACACATCGCTGTGTATAAAGCCGCAGGAGCGAGGAACATCTCCTACCTGCGTCCCGGCTGCAATGCAGACGGAAGGAGGTTACAGAGGCTGCAGAGGTTTCAGGGGTGGGGGGTCCGCCTGTCAATGCTCAGACCATACACTGCAATCTGCATCCCATTGCTCTGCATGGCTGTCATCCCAGAAAGAAGCCCCAGAAAATGGATTGCTGAAGACAAGTAAACTAAAGCCGGTGTTACACGCTACGATTTATATGACGATATGTCGTCGGGGTCACTGTTTTCGTGACGCACATCTGGCATCGTTAGCGACGTCGTTGCGTGTGACACCTACGAGCGACTCCGAACGATCACAAATAGGTTGAAAATCATTGATCGTTGACACGTCGTTCATTTTCAAAATATTGTTCGTCGTTTGGATCGCAGCAGACATATTGCTACGTTTGACACCTGCCAACCACAAACAACATCCACACGACCGCCTTGGTCAAACAATATATCGCTGAAAGATGTAGCGTCGTTTGTGAGATCGTTACGTGTGACCGCTACAAAACAACCTATGAGCGATCTCTGCAAATCGTAACAACGATCTGGGCGTGTCACGTCGCTCATGAGATCGTTAGATAAATCGTAGCGTGTAAAGCGGCCTTAAGGACATGAATTACTGGAACTGTCCTGTGGTCTGATGAGGCCAAGATAAACTTATTGGGTTCAGATGGTGTCAAGTGTGTGTGGCGGCAACCAGGTGAGGAGGATAAAGACAAGTGTGTCCTGCCTACAGTCAGGCATGGTGGTGGAGGGTCACTGGTTGGGACTGCATGAGTGCTGCCGGCTGTAGGGGCTACAGTTCATTGAGCGAACCATAAATGGCGACATCTACTGTGATATATTGCAGCAGAGCACAATCCCCTCCCTTTATATGCCAACATGATAACGACCACAAACACCTCCAAGACCACCACCGCCTCGCTACAGAAACTGAGGGTAAATGTGCTGGACCGGCCGAGCGTTTCAAGACCTAAACCCTATGGAGCATCTGGTGGGCCTCCTCAAACAGAAGGTGGGGGAGTGCAAGGTCTGTAATATCCACCAGCTCCAGAATGTCATCATGAAGGATGAAAGAGGATCCAGCGGCTCCAGTGAAGCTCTAGCGACCTCTAGGCCCAAGAGAGGTAAGGCAGTGCTGGAAAGTAATGGTGACTGCAGAAAATATTCAGACTTTGGGCACAATTTTCACTTAGGGGTGTACTCACTTTTGTTGCCAGCGGTTTAGACATTAATGGCTGTGTGTAAGTTATTTAGAGGACTCCACATTTACCCTGTTATACAAGCTGCACACTGACACTGCACATTGTATACAAGCTGCACACTGACACTGTACATTGTATATAAGATACACACTGACACTGTACATTGTATACAAGCTGCACACTGACACTGTACATTGTATACAAGCTGCACACTGACACTGCACATTGTATACAAGCTGCACACTGACACTGTACATTGTATACAAGCTGCACACTGACACTGTACATTGTATACAAGCTGCACACTGACACTGCACATTGTATACAAGCTGCACACTGACACTGTACATTGTATACAAGCTGCACACTGACACTGTACATTGTATACAAGCTGCACACTGACACTGCACATTGTATACAAGCTGCACACTGACACTGTACATTGTATACAAGCTGCACACTGACACTGTACATTGTATACAAGCTGCACACTGACACTGTACATTGTATACAAGCTGCACACTGACACTGCACATTGTATACAAGCGGCGCACTGACACTGCACATTGTATACAAGCTGCACACTGACACTGCACATTGTATACAAGCTGCACACTGACACTGTACATTGTATACAAGCTGCGCACTGACACTGCACATTGTATACAAGCTGCGCACTGACACTGCACATTGTATACAAGCTGCACACTGACACTGTACATTGTATACAAGCTGCACACTGACACTGTACATTGTATACAAGCTGCGCACTGACACTGCACATTGTATACAAGCTGCACACTGACACTGTACATTGTATACAAGCTGCACACTGACACTGTACATTGTATACAAGCTGCACACTGACACTGTACATTGTATACAAGCTGCACACTGACACTGTACATTGTATACAAGCTGCACACTGACACTGTACATTGTATACAAGCTGCACACTGACACTGTACATTGTATACAAGCTGCACACTGACCCTGCACATTGTATACAAGCTGCACACTGACACTGTACATTGTATACAAGCTGCACACTGACACTGTACATTGTATACAAGCTACACACTGACACTGTACATTGTATACAAGCTGCACACTGACACTGTACATTGTATCACAGGGTCAGATCTGCAGGGCTGTTCCAGGAAAAGATATTTACAAAAATGAGTGAGGTGTACTCACTTCCAAAACTGCATCAAAATGCAACTGACCGACATTCCCAAAAGAGGTTTATTAGTCACTAAAATGTTACAGCGGACTCGTCATTTCCCCGGATTTATCTTATTTATTAAATACCTAGATTTCAAAAAGCAATCAGAATCCTGGAGCATCTTTTCTTAAACCTCTGTGTTGTGCTGTTCCTCTGTAATTCCTCCTGGAAATGTATAAAAACACTAACACCCGGGTATCACCAGTCCCCACAGTCTGATACTGAAAGTGTCACAGCCAGTAGGAACACGACTCTTAATTGGTTAAACCCAGCGGCCAATATATTTCGATTTTTTCCAGGAGGAATAACAGAGGAACGACACAATGCAAAGTTACACGAAAAGATTCTCCAGAATTGTGATAATGTAGAAAATATACCATATTTTTCGGATTATAAGAAGCACTTTTCCTCCCCAAAATTTGGGACGAAAATGAGGGGTGCTTCTTAAAATTCGAAGATAGATTACTGGGGTATGGTGGAGAGGGGTCACAGGAGGCAGGGCAATGCTGTGCTGTGCAGCGGTGGCTGCTCTCTGCGGCATTGCTCTGTGCGGGTATATGCGGCAGGCAGCGAGGCACAGGCCATTCTGCAGATGTCGGCGATGCGGGCGTCAAATAATGGCTCCCAGAGTCGGCGCGTGCGCAGATGAAGCTCTCGGCTCAAACTCTCATCTGTGCACGCACCGACTCTGGGAGCCATTTCTTTGAAGCCCGCATCGCCGACATCTTCAGAATGGCCAATGCCTCACCACCCGCGGCGAGCACCGGCTCACAGCAGCGCCGGCCGCCCCAGCACAGAGCAGCGCCGGCCGCCCCAGCACAGAGCAGCGCCGGCCGCCCCAGCACACAGCAGCGCTGGCCGCCCCAGGACAGAGCAGCGCCGGCCGCCCCAGCACACAGCAGCGCCGGCCGCCCCAGCACACAGCAGCGCCGGCCGCCCCAGCACACAGCAGCGCCGGGCGCCCCAGCACACAGCAGCGCCGGGCGCCCCAGCACACAGCAGCGCCGGGCGCCCCAGCACACAGCAGCGCCGGCCGCCCCAGCACACAGCAGCGCCGGCCGCCCCAGCACAGAGCAGCGCCGGCCGCCCCAGCATACAGCAGCGCCGGGCGCCCCAGCACACAGCAGCGCCGGGCGCCCCAGCACACAGCAGCGCCGGCCGCCCCAGCACAGAGCAGCGCCGGCCGCCCCAGCACACAGCAGCGCCGGGCGCCCCAGCACACAGCAGCGTCGGTCGCCCCAGCACACAGCAGCGCCGGCCGCCCCAGCACAGAGCAGCGCCGGCCGCCCCAGCATACAGCAGCGCCGGTCGCCCCAGCACACAGCAGCGCCGGCTGAATACTTGATAGCACATAATACCTCTGGGTGGAGACCTCCTATAATCCAGTCCTTACCTCCCGGATCGCACAGAACAGCGGCCAGGGCAGAGAACAGCGAGCCGCATCCATTCAAGATAACCACCTATGAGCCAAGGGACAGAGCCGCAGAGTCAGCAAAAGGAAACGAGCGGATTCTTGCGTGTCAGTAAGACAATATCAATCCTACTTACATTTTCAGGGTTCAACGCACTCGGTGCTTTGCAGTAATATGTCAAAAAACGCGCCGTCTCCTCCCGTAAACTAAGAAAAATGGAACAGTCGTCTTATAAACCGAGAAGGAAGAGGAAAGGCAAACACAGGGAACACGGGGTTCTTCTGCAGTCTGGAAGCTTGCTATATTTTCATACAGGGAGGGGGGGTCAAGTTTAGGCTCAATCAATAATAATAAGTTTTGCAACTTTCTCATAAGCTTTATGGTTTAATTCTTCCTCATTTTCCAGGTTTGCTGTCGGTGAATAAGGATGGTTAACCCCTGCAATACTCACAAGGTGTGCCCCTTCCAGTCCGGGTACTGCAGCAGCGGAGGCTCTATCACGTTCATGTCGCTCTGCGTCAGCTGCAGGGGTGTAACCACAAAAAACAGCGTCACTTATCTATGAAAACTACTGATTATCAGAAAACGGAAAAATCAAACCAGCACGACTTAAAGGGCCCTTCCATGCCCTGCAGAAAGCAGATACATTGCCAGCGGAAGCGGTCATGGTGCAGCCTCACGTCTCCGCCTGGTCACATTTCTCATCTTCTTACAGAAACTTAAAGGAAGAATAAGGGACTCGCTGTGCAACATGTATTTTGGCGTTTCTTTGGTACATAGAACAGCATAATGGGATAATATTGACTGTACTATTGTAACTGCTTAGCCCTTTATCCGGTCACCTGGAGCACTTTCTAAGATATCTCCTATACAACTCCCAATCATCTGGGGTCCAACAACTGGAGCCCCCAGCAATCCTAAGAACCGGGTTATTCATGGAGCTGCGGTCAATCATATACACTAAATGCTCCATTCATTGTTAATGGGACTTAAAGATAACCTGTGATATTCTCACCTTCAGAGCAGCCCGATGGGGTCCAGTCCGAAGGGTGTTGCTGTTCTCAGGTTCGGCGCCTCCTCTATCCTTGCTGTTCTCAGGTCCGGCGCCTCCTCTATCCTTGCTGTTCTTGGGTCTGATGCCTCCTCTATCCTTGCTGTTCTCAGGTCTGGTACCTCCTCTATCCTTGCTGTTCTCAGGTCCGGCGCCTCCTCTATCCTTGCTGTTCTTGGGTCCGGTGCCTCCTCTATCCTTGCTGTTCTTGGGTCCGGTGCCTCCTCTATCCTTGCTGTTCTCAGGTCCGGTGCCTCCTCTATCCTTGCTGTTCTCAGGTCCGGCGCCTCCTCTATCCTTGCTGTTCTTGGGTCCGGTGCCTCCTCTATCCTTGCTGTTCTTGGGTCCGGTGCCTCCTCTATCCTTGCTGTTCTTGGGTCCGGCGCCTCCTCTATCCTTGCTGTTCTCAGGTCCGGTGCCTCCTCTATCCTTGCTGTTCTCAGGTCCGGTGCCTCCTCTATCCTTGCTGTTCTCAGGTCTGGTGCCTCCTCCATCCTTGCTGTTCTCAGGTCTGGCGCCTCCTCTATCATTGCTGTTCTCAGGTCCGGTGCCTCCTCTATCCTTGCTGTTCTCAGGTCCGGTGCCTCCTCTATCCTTGCTGTTCTCAGGTCCGGTGCCTCCTCTATCCTTGCTGTTCTCAGGTCTGGCGCCTCCTCTATCCCTGCTGTTCTCAGGTCTGGCGCCTCCTCTATCCTTGCTGTTCTCAGGTCTGATGCCTCCTCTATCCTTGCTGTTCTCAGGTCTGGTGCCTCCTCTATCCTTGCTGTTCTCAGGTCCGGCGCCTCCTCTATCCTTGCTGTTCTTGGGTCCGGTGCCTCCTCTATCCTTGCTGTTCTTGGGTCCGGTGCCTCCTCTATCCTTGCTGTTCTTGGGTCCGGCGCCTCCTCTATCCTTGCTGTTCTCAGGTCCGGTGCCTCCTCTATCCTTGCTGTTCTCAGGTCCGGTGCCTCCTCTATCCTTGCTGTTCTCAGGTCTGGTGCCTCCTCCATCCTTGCTGTTCTCAGGTCTGGCGCCTCCTCTATCATTGCTGTTCTCAGGTCCGGTGCCTCCTCTATCCTTGCTGTTCTCAGGTCCGGTGCCTCCTCTATCCTTGCTGTTCTCAGGTCCGGTGCCTCCTCTATCCTTGCTGTTCTCAGGTCCGGTGCCTCCTCTATCCTTGCTGTTCTCAGGTCTGGCGCCTCCTCTATCCTTGCTGTTCTCAGGTCTGGCGCCTCCTCTATCATTGCTGTTCTCAGGTCCGGCGCCTCCTCTATCCTTGCTGTTCTCAGGTCGGGCACCTCCTCTATCCTTGCTTTTCTCAGGTCTGGTGCTGCCTCTATTCTTGCTGTTCTCAGGTCCGGTGCCTCCTCTATCCTTGCTTTTCTCAGGTCTGGTGTTGCCTCTATTCTTGCTGTTCTTGGGTCTGGCACCTCTTCTATCCTTGCTGTTCTTGGGTCCGGTGCCTCCTCTATCCTTGCTGTTCTTGGGTCTGGTGCCTCCTCTATCCTTGCTGTTCTCATGTCTGGCGCCTCCTCTATCCTTGCTCTTCTTGGGTCTGGCACCTCTTCTATCCTTGCTGTTCTTGGGTCCGGTGCCTCCTCTATCCTTGCTGTTCTTGGGTCCGGTGCCTCCTCTATCCTTGCTGTTCTTGGGTCCGGTGCCTCCTCTATCCTTGCTGTTCTCAGGTCTGGCGCCTCCTCTATCCTTGCTGTTTTCGGGTCTGGCACCTCCTCTATCCTTGCTGTTCTCGGATTCGGCGCCTCCTCTATTCTTACTGTTCTCAGGTCTGGTGCCTCCTCTATCCTTGCTGTTCTCAGGTCTGGTGCCTCCTCTATCCTTGCTGTTCTCAGGTCTGGTGCCTCCTCTATCCTTGCTGTTCTCAGGTCTGGTGCCGCCTCTATCCTTGCTGTTCTCAGGTCTGGTGCCTCCTCAACCCTTGCTGTTCTCAGGTCTGGTGCCTCCTCTATCCTTGCTGTTCTCAGGTCTGGTGCCTCCTCTATCCTTGCTGTTCTCAGGTCTGGTGCCTCCTCTATCCTTGCTGTTCTCAGGTCTGGTGCCTCCTCTATCCTTGCTGTTCTCAGGTCTGGTGCCTCCTCAACCCTTGCTGTTCTCAGGTCTGGTGCCTCCTCTATCCTTGCTGTTCTCAGGTCTGGTGCCTCCTCTATCCTTGCTGTTCTCAGGTCTGGTGCCTCCTCTATCCTTGCTGTTCTCAGGTCTGGTGCCTCCTCTATCCTTGCTGTTCTCAGGTCTGGCGCCTCCTCTATCCTTGCTGTTCTCAGGTCTGGTGCCTCCTCAACCCTTGCTGTTCTCAGGTCTGGTGCCTCCTCTATCCTTGCTGTTCTCAGGTCTGGTGCCTCCTCAACCCTTGCTGTTCTCAGGTCTGGTGCCTCCTCTATCCTTGCTGTTCTCAGGTCTGGTGCCGCCTCTATCCTTGCTGTTCTCAGGTCTGGTGCCTCCTCTATCCTTGCTGTTCTCAGGTCTGGTGCCTCCTCTATCCTTGCTGTTCTCAGGTCTGGTGCCTCCTCTATCCTTGCTGTTCTCAGGTCTGGTGCCTCCTCTATCCTTGCTATTCTCAGGTCCGGTGCCTCCTCTAACCTTGCTGTTCTCAGGTCTGGTGCCTCCTCTATCCTTGCTGTTCTCAGGTATGGTGCCTCCTCTATCCTTGCTGTTCTCAGGTCTGGTGCCGCCTCTATTCTTGCTGTTCTCGGGTCCGGCACCTCCTCTGTCCTTTCGATCGCCGTCCTCCTTGCTTTGTGCGGATGACGCATCCTACATCATCCACACAGGCCGTTATTGCGCTCCTGCACACGCACACTTTCATTTGCTCTGCCGGTGTTCTTTGACCTTTCCCCGCGCCTGTGTATTACAGTACTTTACTCTGCCCTCAGCAGGGCAAAGCAAAGTGCGTGTGTGGAGGAGCGCAATAACGGCCTGTGTGGATGATGTACGACGCGTCATCTGCATGAAGCAAGGAAGATGACGATCGCAAGGATAGAGGAGGCTCCGGACCCGAGAACAGGAAGGATAGAGGAGGCACTGGACCCGAGAACAGGAAGGATAGAGGAGGCTCCGGACCCGAGAACAGGAAGGATAGAGGAGGCACCGGACCCGAGAACAGGAAGGATAGAGGAGGCTCCGGACCCGAGAACAGGAAGGATAGAGGAGGCACCGGACCCGAGAACAGGAAGGATAGAGGAGGCACCAGACCCGAGAACAGGAAGGATAGAGGAGGCGCCGGACCCGAGAACAGGAAGGATAGAGGAGGCGCCAGATCTGAGAACAGCAAGGATAGAGGAGGCGCCGGACCTGAGAACAGCAATGATAGAGGAGGCACTGGACCTGAGAACAGCAAGGATAGAGGAGGCACTGGACCTGAGAACAGCAAGGATAGAGGAGGTGCCGGACCTGAGAACAGCAAGGATAGAGGAGGCACCGGACCTGAGAACAGCAAGGATAGAGGAGGCGCCGGACCTGAGAACAGCAAGGATAGAGGAGGCACCGGACCTGAGAACAGCAAGGATAGAGGAGGCACCGGACCTGAGAACAGCAAGGATAGAGGTGGCACCGGACCCGAGACCAGCAAGGATAGAGGAGGCACCGGACCTGAGAACAGCAAGGATAGAGGAGGCACCGGACCCGAGAACAGCAAAGATAGAGGAGGTGCCGGACCTGAAAACAGCAAGGGTAGAGGAGGCGCCGGACCTGAGAACAGCAAGGATAGAGGAGGCGCTGGACCCGAGAACAGCAAGTATAGATGAGGCGCCGGATCTGAGTACAGCGACACCCATTGAACCTAACGGTATTGGACCGGACCGCCCTGCAAGAGGAGAAGGTGACAGGTTTCCTTTAAAGTGCTGCGTTCGGCTGTCTTTGGCACTCCCATAAAAATGCATGGATCAACCTATGCTCCTGGTTCTTGAGATTCCTGGGGGTCCCAGCAGTCGGACCCCCAGAGAATAGCAATCAGGATAAATTCCAAACATTCGGCTGTCTTCGTCATTCCCATAATAACGAATGGACCAGTAGTGAGTATGATCGACCTATCCTCTGTGAAGAGCCCCGGTTCTTGGACTTGCAGTCCGACCGGTCAGCAATCGAGATAAGATCCAACCTTGAGACAACCTCTTTAAGCCTTTGTTCATCCAACATTAGAACTTACCCGCTTGGACATCAAATCAAAGCAAAGCTTATTCTCACTTGTGCCAAAATTAATGATTCCCTAGAAAAAAAAAAACAAATAAAAAATGTTGCATGTTACCAATTTAATCTTTTAATAATACTATTTTTGGGTCACACACAAAATTTGGGGGTATTTCACCATTTTCATGTACCGTATTTTTCGCTTTATAAGACGCACCGGAATATAAGACGCACCCCAAACTTAGACATAAAAAAAGGTAAAAAAAAAGAAAAATGGGGTCAGTCTTATACTCCGGTGTTCTCTTACAGGAGGGGGGCAGCAGTGGTGGTGAAGCGGGGTCACAGGAGGCACAGGTTGTGCTGGCAGGCGCGGCGAGTAAGTGGCAGCGGGGTCCATGGTTGCAGGTGCCGTGGTTGCAGGCGCGATGGCAGGAGCCGTGGGGTCCGTGGTGGCGGCAGCAGCCGTGGCGGGTGAGCCATGCAGCAGGCCGGTGCAATGAGTGTCCGCGGTCCCGGTTCAGTGGTGGCAGCGGCGGCGCCGGCTCAGTGGTGGCAGCGGCGGCGACTGCTCAGTGGTGGCAGCGGCAGGGACTGCTCAGTGGTGGAGTGTGTCCGCGGTCCCGATTCAAGTAATGGCGCCCGGAGCGACGCATGCGAAGATGGAGCTCTCATCTAAGGGCTCCATCTGCGCACGCGCTGACTCCCGGAGCAGCGCGTGCGCAGATGGAGCTCTCATCCAAGAGCTCCACCGGCGCCATCATTTGAAAGTGGGACCGCGGACAACTGGTAACATGCTGCACAGCCGCCCGCCCCGCATGCACAGAGTGGCAGCCAGCAGGCTGCCCGCCCACCCTGCGTACAAGCCGCCGGGTACCTGTGCTTGCGTGCGGTGGCAGCCGGGTACCCATGGCTGTGTGCGGGCGGCAGCCGGGTGCCTGTGTGAGGGCGGCAGCCAGCTGCCGCCCGCACAGGCACCCGACTGCCGCTCGCACACAGCACCCGGCTGCCGCCCGCACACAGCCACGGGTACCCGGCTGCCACCGCACGCAAGCACAGGTACCCGGCCGCTTGCATGCAGCCACAGGCACCCGGCCGCCCGATCGCCTCAGACAGGACCCCCCCCCGTACCGCTTTATAAGACGCACCCCCCATTTTCCTCCCAAATTTTTGGGAGGAAAAGTGCGTCTTATAAAGCGAAAAATACGGTAGTCATTCCAAAAGTAATGAAATTTCCACCAATGCGGAATCAGATTTTTCTTTGATCGCGGCAGTAATGATGATTGAGTGGGAATATCGGCAGTGCCCATTATCGTGATATAATAGTGCAGCATAATGTGCCAATTATCCCATAATATTATATTTTGCCGTCATTTACTAGCAAGATCTTGTGAATTATCCTATAGACAGGTTACAAATCAGGATGACATTGCTGTCACTGAATGAAAACAATCCATTCTGACCCTTCTACTCTTTAAGTTTACCCTTTAATTTTTTCCATGCCCTAAACTCCAAGCTGAAAACTAAACTGATACATTGTAACAAACCTTCAGCTTTCAAAATGTACCATGTTGCCCATGCATAGGGGGCATGTCTGGTGGAACATAATGACAACAGAAGATACAATATGGCCATATATTGTAAGAATATGGCGCCCCACGTCCTCACCCCATGTTCACAGAGACTGATAGGTTCGGTAACTCACATTAGGGTTCTTGTCTTCGTCATACTTGTCCTCATGGTACGCCCTGTATCCCTCCTCGGAGGAGCCCCGGAAGCCGCTCAGGATGTTCCCCCGGGTGGACAGATAGGGGCTGCAGTACTGGTTACAGTTGTAGACGTCTCCTTGCGGGGGCTCCTGCACTTTGCACGTTACCCCCTTACCGACAATGTCCCCTTCTTGAGAAAAATTGGCATCTGTGTGTGACATGACCTCTCCCCCTCCTCCCTGGCGGATCATGCCCAACATCTGGGCAAAAATGCTGAACATGCGCAGCTCGTGTTGGCGATCCAGCTGCAGCCTCCGCTCTTCCAGTCGCAACCTCCGCTCCTCGGCCTCCTGCTCCTGCTCCATCCTCCGTTCTTCCATCTGGAGGAAGCGTTCCTCCGATGCTCGCTGTGCCATCAGCATCTGGGAGATCAGCTCATTCTGCGGTTCACGGTCTTTCCTTTTTCTCCAGAAACGGGGGTGACCGCTCTGTCCAGATGAGCCGGCCATGTTGGATTCACTAAAGCCTGCAAAGCACAAATATATTGTGGGGCTATCAATATGGTCAAAATAAAAGCTCCCACCCAGCTTTCCTGGGGTCCTGATCAGGTGATATGTCCCTGCATAACTACATAGGTCTGACCTTCAAGAGCTAAGGCGCCGCCGCCGTGTGCTTACCTGTCCGATCGGCTCTAGAATAAATCTGCTAACGCATTTTAGGAATATGGTTCCCAATTTCCTTACTGGCCCCCTCTATATGGGTGCGGACTTCCCCCTAAATGACAGCTCTGTCCTCCGCTGGAATCTCAGGATGTGTTTACCCAAAAGACAACAGCGCTCTTTGTGCCGGCCGCCCGTGCGTCCGATCCGCTGAGCAAACTGGCGACTTTTCAAGTCCGGAGCGGAGTAAGACGGCGGCGGTACCCCTCGCACAGTCCTGCATTTATTCACTGCCGGCAAGACAATTTAACCTCTTATCTGCAGGGATCAAGATGGCAAGGAGCCTTAAGGGAAGTTACCCTTTCATTTCAGGGTTCACACTACACCCTGAAGTGTCTGCCATATCCAGAGCTTGTTTTATTTTTGTGATTTTTTTTCATGGTACCAGACAAGGGTTAAAAAAAATTTCCGTTCTTCTTTACATGGGGCTACGAGGCGACAACAGATTGTGCCAAAGATGCATGTATGATACATCAACGAGTGATGCAGGTGACAGTACAGCGATCCGGATGGAAATCCTACCGGTTCTCGACTTGCTGTCGCGGTTGCGATACCTTGCGGACCACAATGTCACCTCATTCACTTGCATTATGCCGCCATCTTCCTACACAGACAGCGATGTTATCGTTAGATGTGATGTGACCGCCAACTCAACACATCATCGTGTAGCTCTGTACTGAAACGTCACAGCAGGCAGCCATGTTTATAGGAGAAAATAAGAAGCCATATTAACCCCTGGAATCAATCCCCACTCCTGCATGTTGACAGCCTAAAAGTCTCCTCTGTGGCCACCAGTCTCCTGAACCTGTGGCCAGTCCGTGGCCTCAGCAGTCAGGTCACTGGTCGGGATATATTCCCTTAGAATCACAGCGGCGGTCATGTACCCTGTCGTCGTGATGTCTCCATGCCCACCTGTCAGTAAAGACTGGTGGGCAATGGCGGAGAGCCAGTGGAAGTTTAACTGTTATTTTATTATTTTTTACAGTCGAATATTAAAAAAAAATCTTGGAAAACCCCTTTAAGATTAGGATGTCAGCTGTATAAAACAGCTGACACCAGAGAGCAATGGCGCAGGCGCAATCTGTCAGTATAACCAACTGCAGTATATTATTAGGGTGCAGGAAAGATAGGGGATAATGGTGGATGAAATGTGTACATAAACTATAGACTGAGAAACGCCTCCGCCATAGACACCCTGAAGGACGAGTGATGAAAGGCTGTAATTACGAGTGTGGACAGCGAGGCGCGGCCTAGTAGTGGGCCACGGGGCCCCGAGGACATTTTCTGAATCATGGGTTTGTGATTAGGGCATTCACACTGCCACTAAGGCTTTCCTTGTAACAGTAGGCCGCAGCACTTTGCTTTGTTGCCCATAGCAACCAATCACAATACAGCTTTCATTTCATCAGAGCAGGTTAAGGCATGAAAGCTGAGCTCTGATTGGTTGCTAAGGGCAGCTCTGATAAACAAGGCCAAAGCACGACTAGTAGTTCAGGTCATTTTGACAGGAAGCTACGGAAATGAAGAAAACAATGAAGGGAGTTTATGAAAATTAGAGGGTTCCCATAGCAACCAAGCAGGTCACAGCCTTAAAGGGGTGTTCCAATCTCATTAGGAGATGACTGTCTCAATTGTGGGGCCGCAGCTGATCCTGAGATCACATGTGCAGTGCCACGTATCAGCCATTTTTACAGCTTAATTTGGTAAATGGACCTTTGGGGCCACTGTGAAGTCTTACCTGAGGGGGAGGCGCTGACATCTGCCGTCACTTCCACTCTAGATATTGGGGAGTCGGGGGCGCCCCTGTCCATCATGCTTTGCTCCTCGTCCTCCTGCTCGGCCCCGGAGTCCTGTATATAGGTCATGGAGGGCGGTTCGGGGGTCAGACATTGCTCGTCAGATTGCACCTCCTCACATTTGATCTCCATCAGCTCCGGGTGCTGGGGGTGACTGTACGGAGGAAAGTGACCATGGAAGCCCTCGGAGAGCGGACTCTGCAGGAGCGGGGGCCCCAGCACCCCACCAGGGGCCATGGCCCCATAGGAGATGGTGGGGCGGTGGGTCAGCACCCGGTCCATGACTTCATAAAACTTCCAGGCTCTGCCTCCCCGCAGCGTCTTGCTATTGTCCTTCAGCCTCCGGTACTCTAGCTTCATCTTCTTGATCTTCTCCCGGCACTGGTCGCCCGTCCGGTGGATCCCCTTCTCCCTCAGGACGTCTGCGATCCGGTTGAAGACGTGCTGGTTCCTCAGACAACTCTCCAGCTCCATCTGCACCGACTCATTGCCCCAGAGCTGCAGCAGCTCCACCACCTCCGGGTCCGACCAGTTACTACCGCGCTCGTACTTCTTCCCGCGGAAATCCATATCCTAGGGGAACGATGCCAAGATATGGAAAGTAAGTGAACCCCGGCCGAGATATTACAATTACTGGGTATGGATATTCTAATTTACCCAGTCTGGATATTATACCTGGATATTATAATTACCCGGTCAGGATATTGTAACTACCCAGTCTGGATATTGTACCTGGATATTATAATTACTGGGTTTAGATATTATACCTGGATATTATAATTACCCGGTCTGGATATTATACCTGGATATTATAATTACTGGGTTTAGATATTATACCTGGATATTATAATTACCCAGTCTGGATATTGTACCTGGATATTATAATTACCCGGTCAGGATATTGTAATTACCCAGTCTGGATATTGTACCTGGATATTATAATTATTACTGGGTTTAGATATTATACCTGGATATTATAATTACCCGGTCTGGATATTATATCTGGATATTATAATTACTGGGTCTGGATATTATACCTGGATATTATAATTACCCGGTCTGGATATTATATCTGGATATTGTAATCACTGGTTCTGGATATTATACCTTGATATTATAATTACCCAGTCTGGCTATTATACCTGGGCTATTATAATTACTGTGTCTGGATATTATACCTGGATATTATAATTACCTGGTCTGGATATTATACTTGGATTTATAATTACCCGGTCTGGATATTATAATTACCTGGTCTGGATATTATACCTGGATATTATAATTACCTGGTCTGGATATTATACCTGGATATTATAATTACCAGTCTGGATATTATAATTGCCTGGTCTGGATGTTATAATTACCCGGTCTGGATATTATACCTGGGATATTATCATTACCAGTCTGGATATTATAATTGCCTGGTCTGGATGTTATAATTACCCGGTCTGGATGTTATAATTACCCGGTCTGGATATTATTTGTTTTGGATATTATAACTATATTTTATCACAATTATCAAGTTAAAATAATTTTATAGTAGATCGGTCTGAATATTACACTTAGACTTTATTATAATTCAGGGGTATTTCTATTAGAACTGGACCGTCATTTATTTCCCAGGTCGGGCTATTACAGTGTATTATAATATCGGGGATTCTGCGGAGCTATATAACGTCTGGTCATTATAACTGGACATTATAACCTGCTCTTCTTACACCGGGTCCTATGATTATAGCCGGACGTGCTGATATACCGGCGGCTGAGTGCGCTGCGGTCTCCGGTAACGCCCGGTCTGTCCTGGCCGGTGTGATTATTACCCCGGATTTATCCCGGGCCGGGCTTCTTACACCGGATCCTTCTCTTTTACCCCTGCAGATGATATAACACGAGCATTACCGGCGCTGTCACCGCTGGAGGTTGCACCGGAGCTTATCTCTCACATTGGGGGACAGTTATCTCGGGTCGGGCATGTGCTGTCCTCTGCAGGGCGGGTCACCCGGGTGGGGGAGGGGCGCTCCCGGCTCTCCTGGCCCGGCACGGTCCGGCTCGGCACAGCTCGGTCCGGTAGATGGGGCCGCGGCTCCGGCCTGCTGGATCACATCCGGGTCCGTGCACATGCGTGCTGCCATTATTCCGGGATAACTTTGGTCCGTGTCAGTCATCGTGCGGCCGGGAGGGACTGAGACAACCCTCCCCCTCCCGGCAGCCGAGCGCCCCCGTGTGCCCAGATGGAGGAACTGCAGAGGCAGGAGGACAGGCTGCACAGCACTATCCCAGGGAGAGGAGCACAGGGGGTGCACAGCACTATCCCAGGGAGAGGAGCACAGGGGGCTGCACAGCACTATCCCAGGGAGAGGAGCACAGGGGGCTGCACAGCACTATCCCAGGGAGAGGAGCACAGGGGGCTGCACAGCACTATCCCAGGGAGAGGAGCACAGGGGGCTGCACAGCACTATCCCAGGGAGAGGAGCACAGGGGGCTGCACAGCACTATCCCAGGGAGAGGAGCACAGGGGGCTGCACAGCACTATCCCAGGGAGAGGAGCACAGGGGGCTGCACAGCACTATCCCAGGGAGAGGAGCACAGGGGGCTGCACAGCACTATCCCAGGGAGAGGAGCACAGGGGGTGCACAGCACTATCCCAGGGAGAGGAGCACAGGGGGTGCACAGCACTATCCCAGGGAGAGGAGCACAGGGGGCTGCACAGCACTATCCCAGGGAGAGGAGCACAGGGGGCTGCACAGCACTATCCCAGGGAGAGGAGCACAGGGGGCTGCACAGCACTATCCCAGGGAGAGGAGCACAGGGGGCTGCACAGCACTATCCCAGGGAGAGGAGCACAGGGGGCTGCACAGCACTATCCCAGGGAGAGGAGCACAGGGGGTGCACAGCACTATCCCAGGGAGAGGAGCACAGGGGGCTGCACAGCACTATCCCAGGGAGAGGAGCACAGGGGGCTGCACAGCACTATCCCAGGGAGAGGAGCACAGGGGGTGCACAGCACTATCCCAGGGAGAGAAGCACAGGGGGCTGCACAGCACTATCCCAGGGAGAGGAGCACAGGGGGCTGCACAGCACTATCCCAGGGAGAGGAGCACAGGGGGTGCACAGCACTATCCCAGGGAGAGGAGCACAGGGGGCTGCACAGCACTATCCCAGGGAGAGGAGCACAGGGGGCTGCACAGCACTATCCCAGGGAGAGGAGCACAGGGGGCTGCACAGCACTATCCCAGGGAGAGGAGCACAGGGGGCTGCACAGCACTGCAGGAGAGGATGGGGGGAGTAGTCCTGCCCCAGGGAGAGGAGCACAGGGGGCTGCACAGCACTATCCCAGGGAGAGGAGCACAGGGGGCTGCACAGCACTATCCCAGGGAGAGAAGCACAGGGGGCTGCACAGCACTATCCCAGGGAGAGGAGCACAGGGGGCTGCACAGCACTATCCCAGGGAGAGGAGCACAGGGGGCTGCACAGCACTATCCCAGAGAGAGGAGCACAGGAGGCTGCACAGCACTATCCCAGGGAGAGGAGCACAGGGGGCTGCACAGCACTATCCCAGGGAGAGAAGCACAGGGGGCTGCACAGCACTATCCCAGGGAGAGGAGCACAGGGGGCTGCACAGCACTATCCCAGGGAGAGGAGCACAGGGGGTGCACAGCACTATCCCAGGGAGAGGAGCACAGGGGGCTGCACAGCACTATCCCAGGGAGAGGAGCACAGGGGGCTGCACAGCACTATCCCAGGGAGAGGAGCACAGGGGGCTGCACAGCACTATCCCAGGGAGAGGAGCACAGGGGGCTGCACAGCACTGCAGGAGAGGATGGGGGGAGTAGTCCTGCCCCAGGGAGAGGAGCACAGGGGGGCTGCACAGCACTATCCCAGGGAGAGGAGCACAGGGGGCTGCACAGCACTATCCCAGGGAGAGGAGCACAGGGGGCTGCACAGCACTATCCCAGGGAGAGGAGCACAGGGGGCTGCACAGCACTATCCCAGGGAGAGGAGCACAGGGGGCTGCACAGCACTATCCCAGGGAGAGGAGCACAGGGGGTGCACAGCACTATCCCAGGGAGAGGAGCACAGGGGGCTGCACAGCACTATCCCAGGGAGAGGAGCACAGGGGGCTGCACAGCACTATCCCAGGGAGAGGAGCACAGGGGGTGCACAGCACTATCCCAGGGAGAGAAGCACAGGGGGCTGCACAGCACTATCCCAGGGAGAGGAGCACAGGGGGCTGCACAGCACTATCCCAGGGAGAGGAGCACAGGGGGTGCACAGCACTATCCCAGGGAGAGGAGCACAGGGGGCTGCACAGCACTATCCCAGGGAGAGGAGCACAGGGGGCTGCACAGCACTATCCCAGGGAGAGGAGCACAGGGGGCTGCACAGCACTATCCCAGGGAGAGGAGCACAGGGGGCTGCACAGCACTGCAGGAGAGGATGGGGGGAGTAGTCCTGCCCCAGGGAGAGGAGCACAGGGGGCTGCACAGCACTATCCCAGGGAGAGGAGCACAGGGGGCTGCACAGCACTATCCCAGGGAGAGAAGCACAGGGGGCTGCACAGCACTATCCCAGGGAGAGGAGCACAGGGGGCTGCACAGCACTATCCCAGGGAGAGGAGCACAGGGGGCTGCACAGCACTATCCCAGAGAGAGGAGCACAGGAGGCTGCACAGCACTATCCCAGGGAGAGGAGCACAGGGGGCTGCACAGCACTATCCCAGGGAGAGAAGCACAGGGGGCTGCACAGCACTATCCCAGGGAGAGGAGCACAGGGGGCTGCACAGCACTATCCCAGGGAGAGGAGCACAGGGGGTGCACAGCACTATCCCAGGGAGAGGAGCACAGGGGGCTGCACAGCACTATCCCAGGGAGAGGAGCACAGGGGGCTGCACAGCACTATCCCAGGGAGAGGAGCACAGGGGGCTGCACAGCACTATCCCAGGGAGAGGAGCACAGGGGGCTGCACAGCACTGCAGGAGAGGATGGGGGGAGTAGTCCTGCCCCAGGGAGAGGAGCACAGGGGGCTGCACAGCACTATCCCAGGGAGAGGAGCACAGGGGGCTGCACAGCACTATCCCAGGGAGAGAAGCACAGGGGGCTGCACAGCACTATCCCAGGGAGAGGAGCACAGGAGGCTGCACAGCACTGCAGGAGAGGATGGGGGGAGTAGTCCTGCCCCAGGGAGAGGAGCACAGGGGGCTGCACAGCACTATCCCAGGGAGAGGAACACAGGGGGCTGCACAGCACTATCCCAGGGAGAGAAGCACAGGGGCTTCACAGCACTATCCCAGGGAGAGGAGCACAGGGGGCTGCACAGCACTATCCCAGGGGGAGAGGAGCACAGGGGGCTGCACAGCACTATCCCAGGGGGAGAGGAGCACAGGGGGCTGCACAGCACTATCCCAGGGAGAGGAGCACAGGGGGCTGCACAGCACTATCCCAGGGAGAGGAGCACAGGGGGCTGCACAGCACTATCCCAGGGAGAGGAGCACAGGGGGCTGCACAGCACTATCCCAGGGAGAGGAGCACAGGGGGCTGCACAGCACTATCCCAGGGAGAGGAGCACAGGGGGCTGCACAGCACTGCAGGAGAGGATGGGGGGCTGCACAGCACTATCCCAGGGAGAGGAGCACAGGGGGTGCACAGCACTATCCCAGGGAGAGGAGCACAGGGGGCTGCACAGCACTATCCCAGGGAGAGGAGCACAGGGGGCTGCACAGCACTATCCCAGGGGGAGAGGAGCACAGGGGGCTGCACAGCACTATCCCAGGGGGAGAGGAGCACAGGGGGCTGCACAGCACTATCCCAGGGGGAGAGGAGCACAGGGGGCTGCACAGCACTATCCCAGGGAGAGGAGCACAGGGGGCTGCCCAGCACTATCCCAGGGAGAGGAGCACAGGGGGCTGCCCAGCACTATCCCAGGGAGAGAAGCACAGGGGGCTGCACAGCACTATCCCAGGGAGAGAAGCACAGGGGGCTGCACAGCACTATCCCAGGGAGAGAAGCACAGGGGGCTGCACAGCACTATCCCAGGGAGAGAAGCACAGGGGGCTGCACAGCACTATCCCAGGGAGAGAAGCACAGAGGGCTGCACAGCACTGCAGGAGAGGATGGGGGAGTAGTCCTGCCCCAGGGAGAGGAGCACAGGGGGCTGCACAGCACTATCCCAGGGAGAGGAGCACAGGGGGCTGCACAGCACTATCCCAGGGAGAGGAGCACAGGGGGCTGCACAGCACTATCCCAGGGAGAGGAGCACAGGGGGCTGCACAGCACTATCCCAGGGAGAGGAGCACAGGGGGCTGCACAGCACTATCCCAGGGAGAGGAGCACAGGGGGCTGCACAGCATTATCCCAGGGAGAGGAGCACAGGGGGCTGCACAGCACTATCCCAGGGAGAGGAGCACAGGGGGCTGCACAGCACTATCCCAGGGAGAGGAGCACAGGGGACTTCACAGCACTATCCCAGGGAGAGGAGCACAGAGGGCTGCACAGCACTGCAGGAGAGGATGGGGGGCTGCACAGCACTATCCCAGGGAGAGGAGCACAGGGGGTGCACAGCACTATCCCAGGGAGAGGAGCACAGGGGGCTGCACAGCACTATCCCAGGGAGAGGAGCACAGGGGGCTGCACAGCACTGCAGGAGAGGATGGGGGGAGTAGTCCTGCCCCAGGGAGAGGAGCACAGGGGGCTGCACAGCACTATCCCAGGGAGAGGAGCACAGGGGGCTGCACAGCACTATCCCAGGGAGAGGAGCACAGGGGGCTGCACAGCACTATCCCAGGGAGAGGAGCACAGGGGGCTGCACAGCACTATCCCAGGGAGAGGAGCACAGGGGGCTGCACAGCACTATCCCAGGGAGAGAAGCACAGGGGGCTGCACAGCACTATCCCAGGGAGAGAAGCACAGGGGGCTGCACAGCACTATCCCAGGGAGAGAAGCACAGGGGGCTGCACAGCACTATCCCAGGGAGAGAAGCACAGAGGGCTGCACAGCACTGCAGGAGAGGATGGGGGAGTAGTCCTGCCCCAGGGAGAGGAGCACAGGGGGCTGCACAGCACTATCCCAGGGAGAGGAGCACAGGGGGCTGCACAGCACTATCCCAGGGAGAGGAGCACAGAGGGCTGCACAGCACTGCAGGAGAGGATGGGGGGAGTAGTCCTGCCCCAGGGAGAGGAGCGCAGGGTTCTGCACAGCACTGCAGGAGAGGATGGGGGGTGTAGTCCTGCCCCAGGGAGAGGAGTACAGGGTTCTGCACAGCACTGCAGGAGAGGATGGGGGGTGTAGTCCTGCCCCAGAGAGAGGAGCACAGGGGGCTGCACAGCACTGCAGGAGAGGATGGGGGGAGTAGTCATGCCCCAGGAAGAAGAGCACAGGGGCTGCACAGCACTGCAGGAGAGGATGGGGGGTGTAGTCCTGCCCCAGGGAGAGGAGCACAGGGGGCTGCACAGCACTGCAGGAGAGGATGGGGCGAGTAGTCCTGCCTCAGGGAGAGGAGCACAGGGGGCTGCACAGCACTGCAGGAGAGGATGGGGGGAGTAGTCCTGCCCTAGGGAGAAGAGCACAGGGGCTGCACAGCACTGCAGGAGAGGATGGGGGGAGTAGTCCTGCCCTAGGGAGAAGAGCACAGGGGGCTGCACAGCACTGCAGAAGAGGATGGGGGGTGTAGTCCTGCCCCAGGGAGAGGAGCACAGGGGGCTGCACAGCACTGCAGGAGAGGATGGGGGGGAATAGTCCTGCCCCAGGGAGAGGAGCACAGGGGGCTGCACAGCACTGCAGGAGAGGATGGGGGGTGTAGTCCTGCCCCAGGGAGAGGAGCACAGGGGGCTGCACAGCACTGCAGGAGAGGATGGGGGGAGTAGTCCTGCCCCAGGGAGAGGAGCACAGGGGGCTGCACAGCACTGCAGGAGAGGATGGGGGGTGTAGTCCTGCCCCAGGGAGAGGACAGTAGTGCAGAAGAGGATGGGGGGGTGTAGTCCTGTCCGAGGGCAGCACAGCCGGCTGCATAGGAGGATGGGAGTGTGTAGTCCTGCCCCAGAGTGTCATCTACAGATCCCCCATAACAGAGCATCATCCACAGATCCCCCATAACAGAGCGTCATCCGTAGATCTGCCATAACAGAGCGTCATCCACAGATCCCCCATAACAGAGCGTCATCCACAGATCCCCCATAACAGAGCATCATCCACAGATCCGCCATAACAGAGCATCATCCACAGATCCGCCATAACAGAGCATCATCTACAGATCCCCCATAACAGAGCATCGTCCACAGATCCCCATAACAGAGCATCGTCCACAGATCCCCATAACAGAGCGTCACCCACAGATTCCCCCATAACAGGGCATTGACTGTAGAAAAAAATAATGCTGACTCTCTGTACTCCAGTACATTACAGGATAATAGATAAATAATCGATGAAACATAAGTTGCATTGTATTTCTGCTGCATTAGACACAGAGCGATACATTATATAATCATCACAGCTCAGTAAATATGGACATACTGTACGTGGCTTTCCTGTAACATCCCACATAAGTGTAAGAAATAGTCCAGCTCACCACATACTTCGGCGTTTAATCCTCCAACGCCATGGAAGCGCGGATGGTGGATTTTATTAAAATTTTCCCTGGAAGCTGGTTCCTTGTCCTTCATTTGTTAACATCCCACATAACACTGAATACAGTGGTGTAACTAGAGTCTGATGGGCCCCGGTGCAGAGTTTGGGTCTGGGGCCTGCCCCCATATGTTCGTCAGATGTATGAGCCATTGTAGCATTCTAAATCCTATAAAGACATACAAGTTGCCCCCCCATGACCCCATCATGGCTACATCCTGGTATATATGTCTACTATCATAGCCCCATCCAGGTATATATATTTCCATCATGGCCCCCTCATGGTATAGGACCCCATCCTGGTATATATGACCCCATCATGGTATATATGGCCCCTTCATGGCCCATCCTGGTATATATGGCTCCATCATGGCCCCATCCTGGTATATATGTCCCTAACATGGCCCCATCCTGGTATATGTTGACCATCATGGCCCCATCCTGGTATATTTGCTCCCATCATGTCCCTTTCCAGGTATATGTCCCAAGCATGTCCCCATCCCGATGTATAGCCCCCATCCTGCTATATAGCCCTCCATCATGGTATATAGCCTCCCATACTGGTATATAGCTCCCCATACTGGTATATAGCCCCCATACTGGTGTATAGCCCCCCCATTCTGGTGTATAGCCCTCCATTGTGGTATATAGTCACCCATCCTGGTGTATAGCCCCCTCATCCTGGTATATAGCCCCCACCATGCCGCACACAGTAAAAAAAAAATAAAAAAATAAAAAAACACACCATTGTACTCACTTTCCATATGCTCCCCCGGTATCTTGCTGCAACACTGGCATGCCGGCAACTGACCACTATGTAAGTGGCGCACTGTATAATGTCAATGTCATGTACGGTCACTTACAGCAGCGGCAGCTGTCAGCGTATTCTCTGCTCCTCATGCGCAGGATCGTGTGCGTGCGGAGCCATGAATATTCATGGCCTTAATCGGTAGCCAAAACATTGCAGTGTAGGGACCCGACGGGTCTCTGTGCTCCGATGTAGTTCAGCTGGATGCATGCCCTTGGACACACAACTAGCTGAAGCAGGGACAGGAGCCAGCGGGCCCCCTGCACCCCAGGGCCCGTCGCAGTGGCGATCTCTGTGACCGCAATCATTACGCCCCTAACTGAAGATGTTATTTACAGTAAATAGGAATGGCACAATTGCTTTTTATTTCCACATTTGACCCACAATAACATTGATCATAAATGAAAAGGGTTGTCCAGTCTAAATGCACAACTCTGCAGTCCCTCTGTGTCCCTCTATGGGACTGCAGATTTGTGAATCCTCCCAGCATGTGCACTGTGAGCCGGGAACGTCATTCACAATGCCGCGAGTATCCGATATATAAACTCCCGGCCAGAACATGACTAGAGGGCGCGGCCTCATTCAATGCAAATATATTAAAGGGAATCTGTCACCAGGCTTTTAACACCTAATTTGGGGCAGAGATCCTGATTCCAGCGATGTGTCACTTACTGAGCTGCTTAGTGTAGTTTTGATAAAATTAATGTTTAATCAGCAGGAGATTAAGGAGATTATCATTACAGGACTACTTGGTATGCTGCAGGTAGTCCAGCATATTCATGAGCCCTGTAGATCTGCAGCAGAAAAAACATTGATTTTATCAAAATGACAGCAAATAGCTCAGTAAGTGACACATCGCTGGAATCAGGGTCTCTGTCTCTATATTATGCTATTGCCAGGGGCCCACATACAGTGGGGAAAAAAAGTAGTCAGCCCCCAATTGTGGACGTTCTCCCCCTTATAAAGATGAGATTTGCCTGTAATTGACATCATAGGTGACCACAACTATGAGAGACAAAACGAGAAACTAAATCTTTTTGCAAATTATGGTGGAAAATAAGTATTTTGTCAATAACAAAAGTTCATCTCAATATTTTGTTCTATATCCTTTGTTGGCAATGACAGAGGTGAAACGTTTTCTGTCTTCACAAGGTTGGCACACACTGTTGGTGGTATGTTGGCCCATTCCTCCGGTTGGCACACACTGTTTGTGTATGTTGGCCCATTCCTCCGGTTGGCACACACTGTCGGTGGTATTTTGGCCATTCCTCCATGCAGATCGCCTCTAGAGCGATGATGTTTTGGGCCTGTCGCTGGGCAACACGGACTTCCAACTCCCTCCAAAGGTTTTCTATGGGGTTGAGATCTGGAGACTGGCTAGGCCACTCCAGGACCTTCATATGCTTCTTACGAAGCCTCTCCTTTGTTGCCCTGGTGGTGTGTTTGGGATCTCATTATCAAGCTGAAAACCCAGCCACGTTTCATCTTCAATGCTCTTGCTGATGGAAGGAGGTTTGCACTCAAAATCTCACGATACATGGCCCCATTCATTATTTCATGTACATGGATCAGTCATCCTGGTCCCTTTGCAGAGAAACAGCCATAAAGCATGATGTTGTCACCACCATGCTTCACAGTAGGCATGGTGTTCTTTGGATGCAACTCAGCATTCTCTCTCCTCCAAACTCGACGAGTTGTGTTTCTACCAGACAGTTCTACTTTGGTTTCATCAGACCATATGACATTCTCTCAATACTCTTCTTGATAATCCAAATGCTCTCTAGCAAACTTCAGACGTTCCCGGACATGTACTGGTTTAAGCAGGGGGACACATCAGGCACTGCAGGGTCTGAGTCCCTGGTGGCGTAGTGTTACTGATGGTAGCCTTTGTTACGGTGGTCTCAGCAATATGCAGGTCATTCACTATGTCCCCCCATGGGGTTCTGGGATGTTTGCTCACCGTTCTTGTGATCATTTTGACCCCATAGGGTGAGATCTTGCGTGGAGCCCCAGATCAAGAGAGTGGTCTTGTATGTCTTCCATTTTCTTATTATTGCTCCCACAGTTGATTTCATCACACCAAGCTGCTTGCTTATTCCAGATTCAGTCTTCCCAGCCTGATGCAGGACTAAAACTTTGTTTCTGGTGTCCTTCGACAGCTCTTTGGTCTTGTTACGTCACCACCGGAGTCCGCTCCATCGACTTCTACTCTGATTGCCAGGCGACGCCGTGTTCCTGCCGTGGATAGTGCTGGTGGTGGGAGAGGAGTCGATGCCAGCGGCGCCGGTGAGCGCAGGCTCCGCTCATCCACTGGTCTGGGTTTCCTTGGGATCTGCAGTGCCACTAGCTGACTGTAGGTGGCGGGTGTCTCCCAGCTGAAGTACCATCATTCAGCTACAGCCAATGGGAAGACACTACACCCTTTTTAATACCCCTCCTGTCTGCAACCCCTGCCCGAGATCGTTCTGAGAATTCTGGCTCCTGTTTCGTCCTGTGATTTCTTGTGTTGATTATCGCTTGTTTCCTGACTACTCTCCTGCCTGCTGTTTTTGTACCTTGCTGCCCAATCTGGATTTGACCTCTGCTACATTTTCTGATTACGTCCTTGCCTGCTGATTCTGTCCCTGTTCGGCAAATTCCTGGTTTGACCCTGCCTGACAACTACTCTTATCGGACTCCAGCCTTCCACAGGTAGTGATCTCCAGGGCCCCGTGTAATTCCAAATCCCTGTATGGTGGTTCACACTAGAAGTCCCAGAAATTTCGAGCTCCCCCCTGAAGTTCCGAAAGAGGGTCAAATGACCCTTAGTCTAAACTGAATAGAACTAACTAGAAACTAAATGGCTAAACTCAATGGAAAACAACAACCTCCTGTGGTGCGACAGTAATGGCCTTAATTACTGAACAAAAGACGGTGATTATAGGATGTTAGCTAAAATCCTTCTGGTCATTCGACCCGTCTCTGGGTTCCAAAGGTAGAACTGTTAAATGACCCCTCTCTGGGACTTCTAGTGTTAAAGGGTTTCAGGGTTCTGGTCCTGCCTGGTGAGTGGCTTCCCTCTAGCCTGTCCATTACAGCCCGTCTGAGTCTGTGGATCCAGGCAGGCGTTACAGGTCTTCACCATAGTGGAGTTTGGAGTGTGACTGTTTGAGGTTGTGGACAGGTGTCTTTTATACTGATAAGTCCAAACAGGTGCCATTACTACAGGTAATGAGTGGAGGACAGAGGAGCCTCTTAGGGTGGAAACACATCTATGCGAGTAAAATCGGTCCGACTGGGCTGAAAAAAACTCGGCTGATTTTAGTTCACGTTAGGTCCGAGTGCAACGCAAGTGCAATGCTTTTTCTGAATAAATTAATGATTTTACTAGCGTGTGTAATGCATATGTAATGCGTATTTTTTACTATGTCATCTGCCATTCAGCGCTGCTACATGGCCGCTGACAGCAGACACAGACAGAGCCGCACGATCAGAATGAACTCGGGTGAACTTCACCCGACTTCATTGTCATGCTGCGGCTCTGTCTGTGCCGCGTCCTGATTAGCGGTCACCCGTGAAGGACTCACCGGTGACCGCTAATCTCCTGAGTGACTGAAGTTAGCAGCCCTCTCTCATACTCACCGATCCCCGGCGCGGCGCTGCACGGCGTTCACACTGCTGCGGCGGCTTTTACTATTTTGAAAAAGCCGACTGCTCATTAAACAATTTCGTATTCCCTGCTTTCCCCGCCCACAGGCGCCTATGATTGGTTGCAGTGAGACACGCCTCCACGCTGAGTGACAGGTGTCTCACTGCAACCAATCACAGCAGCCGGTGGGCGGGTCTATACTGTGCAGTGAAATAAATAAATAAATAATTTAAAAAAATGGCGTGCGGTCCCCCCCAATTTTAATACCAGCCAGATAAAGCCATACGGCTGAAGGCTGGTATTCTCAGGATGGGGAGCTCCACGTTATGAGGAGCCCCCCAGCCTAACAATATCAGTCAGCAGCCGCCCAGAATTGCCGCATACATTAGATGCGACAGTTCTGGGAATGTACCCGGCTCTTCCCGATTTACCCTGGTGCGTTGGCAAATCGGGGTAATAAGGAGTTAATGGCAGCCCATAGCTGTCACTAAATCCTAGATTAATCATGTCAGGCGTCTCCCCGAGAAACCTTCCATGATTAATCTGTAAATTACAGTAAATAAACACACACAACTGAAAAAATCATTGTCCAGTGACATCCGATTATTTACACGCTCCCATAGACTTGCATTGGAGAGACTCGCAGTAGAAACTCGCAAAAAAGCAGCATGCTGCAATTTTTTTCTCAGTCTGATTTGGACTGAGAAAAAAAAAAATCGCAGATGAGAGCTGAATCATTCACTAACATGTGTCCAATTCCAATGCGAGATTTTCTCGCATTGCTCTACTGCGAGAAACTCGCAAGTGAGAAGCAAAACTCGCAAGTGAGAAGCAGCCCGGTAGGTGCAGAGCCGGCCAGTCCGGCTCTAAAACCTATGCAACGGATGCGGCGAAAAAGCCGCATCCTTTGCATAAGTTTTTTAAATGCGGCCCGTCCGTTTTTTTTGAGCATGCGCAGTGGCAAAAGCCGCATGCGGCGGCCGGATGTGGTTTTTGCCGCATCGCGCCGCATCCGGCGTCCATAGGCATGAATTGAAAAATGCGCCGCATCAGTCGGATGCGGTGCGATGCGTTTTTTTTTTTTTTGCCGCACCAAAAAACGTACCAGGCAACATTCCATCCGGCCGCCGCTCGGCTAAATCTGCCGCATGCGGCAAAAACCGGACGGAACGCAAGCCCATGCGGCACAATGCGGCACTAATTAAAGTCTATTTGAACAAAAGGAACACCGGAGTAGTTGCGCATTACAAATTTACAAATTTTATTACACATATATTAGACAATATAAAAACCATACATAAAGGTAAAAATGAAGTGTTTCACAGTGTACAAAACACACACAGATGCAAAGGACAAGATTACAGGCTGAATCTCCGTTGCCTACAATGATTAATGTAACGCATTAGGAGGGCCTACATAGGTCTATTCCTCCTGCCAATACTAAGCCACAGAGATATAATTCACCCAGATGCTATGGTTAAAGTGCTGAACAATAAATGGTTGCTGTGTTATCCATAGAATAGTATAAAGCCTGGATCCACATTAAATCCACAGGCTGCCCCCTGAGGAAGCGTCTTTATCTGCGAAATGTACATTGGGGTAGAGGACTTACAGTGCTGATTCACCACTCCATAATGGGTAATACTATGTTGCTATGTCCGATTGTGTGAATTGGATTTAATGTGCTTAGTGCTGATTCACCCCTTCAATGGGTAACACTTCATTGTTGTGTTATACTGTGTGGCCTGGACCACATGTATGATAAGTTGATTGTATATAACGATTGTGGATTTAATGTGGATCCAGGCTTTATACTATTCTATGGATAACACAGCAACCATTTATTTAAAACTAAGTCAGTGCCGTCCTCATGAGATGAAGCCATTTTTGAAGAGTTCAATAAGTTTTATTCAAATTGTCTCTTCAGCAAAGGAGACAAACTCTAGCACAGCGCCACCTATTGGAAGTAGCGATCCTAAAAGTTAAATGTGGATTTTTAACAATCCTTTGCATATGAAAAAAAACAAAAAACTGAGCTGTGACAAATGTTCAATAAACATGCAACATTATAAGCATGTGAATTGCAGCCTCAAGACTAGAAAAAAACCAAGGAGAAAATTGTAGAAAAAATACCCTGACTATAATTAAATAAATTGCTGCACCCCCAACTTGCATTAAAGCAAGATAACAGACAAAAAAAACCCAAAAAACTGAGCTGTGATAAATGTTTTTGCTTTAATGCAAGCTGGGGGTGCAGCCCTCCTGATACTGAGGCTGAACAATTACCTGCTTTTCACTTTTTGCTGTGTATTTAATCTGGGACCCAGCTAACCACTTTACCATCCATATTGAAGTTTTGACATGACACTAGTCAGGTACAGAATATGTTTTTAACTTTAGTAGGTTAGGGACTGTCTCAGATGGGTACACCGTGATGAGGTGAGACAGCTTCTTACCTTTTTGCAAAAATGTACATACTAAGTACCCTGTTTATTAAGCACTTGCAATTTATTTAATTATAGTCAGGGTATTTTTTCTACAATTTTCTCCTTGGTTTTTTTCTAATCCTTTGCATATGACCTAGGATATATAAGCCAGATCAGAATCCCAATTTGCAGACACGGTGTTTCGGGGTGCTTGCCCCTCGTCAGTGCAAAGTATGGGGTGTCTGATCTGGCTCATGAGAAGCTTTGTGGGGACCACGGGGGAACACTATTCTCCTTACAAACTTCTGGAGATCGCTGATTGCTGTTGGAGCCTTTCTCCAGCAGAGGACGCTGTGGCACCCTCTTGACCATCCCATTTGTTCTCCCCTTTGCTCTGACGTCTGTGTATATATAGGAGTCTAAACAACGGGACGGGTGACGTCAGCAGATGGCACAATCAGGGAGGAACGTCTTGTGCTCATTTAATGTTTCTTGAAAGAAATTAAAGTGTCTGTACCTGTGCGGATGACAGGACGCGGCTGCTGAGAAACCACTTGTGATGTATTATTAATTAACCAATATTTGCAAAGCACAGACCCATATGGGATTGCTGTACAGGATGTACCCGGGCACCCCCGTCTCTGCCCTCCGGGGGATTGCACTCGTGCATTCCCATCCCCAGGGCTTATGAAGACGTGAGCGCTGTCACAAAGCGGTGACAATGCCAGTGTAAGCCCCAGGCTCGTGACACCGGGACTAGATCTGCGCCAAGTCATGCCCCTTTACATCGATACTATGCCATACGCAATAAACTAAGCTGCTGTGTAGTCTGGGGTCAGCCAGAATCAGCATAGTCCATGACATGAATAAGACTAAGGACTTGTATCAGCGCTGGCTGACTTTTTTGGGCAGTGCCGATGGACCCATGGTTGCTTAAAGGGGTTGTCTGGTGAAAACAAGTTATTGATTTCCACAGAATAGGTGACTAATTTATTGACTGGGCTCTGTAGTAAAATGTGTGACCACCCACCGGAAAACGCTGATCGTAGCACTCCGCAGCCCCCATCACAAGTCCGTTTTCATACATACCGGAGACACGGACATACGCAGACCCATTAAAATCAATAGGTCGGCACACACCTCTGTGTTTTCTCACGGACATGTCTTCGTGTGTCTATGTGTTCCACACAGAGACAAGTCCGTTTTTCTCCGGCATCACGGGTGTCACACAGACCGCACACTGATGTGATCCATGTGACACATGCCGGAAAAAAAAAACCACATCCGTGACATAAAATGATTTTCTATACTCACCAGTCTCCAGCGCTGCTGTCTATGGTTCTGCAGTCACTTGCTTCCAGGCCCGCTCATTATGCTCATGAATATTCACTGCACCGTGGACCCGGAAGCATCAGCAGCGCTGGAGACAGCAGTGATGGAAACAGGCGAGTATAGAAGTTCCTGCTGTCCGTGTGCTATCACAGATAGCACACGATGAACACACACATACGCACCTACACCACGGACCGTGCAAAATGCACATGTTTTGCACGGTCCGTGGTGTAGGTGTGTAGGTGTGTGTGTTCATCGTGTGCTATCTGTGATAGCACACGGACAGCAGGAACTTCTATACGTGTAAAAGAGGCCTAATGGGGAGAAAAGTGTCCCATTCTGCTGATTGGTGCAGGTCACAGTAGTCACCCCCCTCCGTTCGATATCCTGTAGACAACCCCTTTAATACAACGTGGATCTAGATAAAGGGGTCATGTGCTTTGGACCACTACCACTTTTTGCTGGAAGAGTCACCAAAAGCCAAATGATAAACTGGACCCAGATCATCCCAATGCTGAGACCCCCAGTGATTGACTATGGTCTATGGTTAGTATTCAGATCCCCTTCAGCGCCTCCGCAGGCGAAATAAAGCATTACACACAGTGCACAATAATAATAATAATAATAATAATAATATTTATTTATATAGCGCTATTAATTCCACAGCGCTTTACATACATCAGAAACACTGTCCCCATTGGGGCTCACAATCTAAGGTACAATGGAAATATTCATAGTTTACACTCAGACACTAAAAGTTGGGGATGAACAGGGCACTACTTTTAGCTTCTAGATAGAAATATAAATGTGTCCATTCACAGACAGCAAGCAGAAAATTTGTCAAAGTGACCAATGGGAAGAGAAAGTGTAACTAAAATGGTTTTAGAATTAGTGACAGGTTCTCTTTAAGAAAAAAAAAAAAAAAATCGAACACAAAAAACTTAGATGCCAAATGATGTAAGCAGAGTTTTTGGAACAGGGAACCTTTTCTGAGACATGAGGCCCGCGATGAGAGGTCTACGTGTAGGGCTGCAAATGTGTGGATTCGACAGTGAAAGGGTCTTATATGGGGCCAGGATGGGGGGCTGAATCAAGTATTCATATGGAGAGAGAAGTATGGAGGATGGATGGGGAGGGCCACCATTTGCCCTCTGGAACTACACGCCAATTTACCCCTATATCAGCCACATATTGGAAAGGTTGATGCACATGTGTTTTGGAGCTCCATACTAACCTGTGCAAGCATCCACCACTTTTATTTAAGAGCTCTCAGCAACTCTTGCACCCCAAATCTCTCAGTCACTGCCCCCTTATAACAGGCTGAATGCTGGCACACAGATTTGAGTTCCATACCAATTTTGGCTACCTGCAGTCACCACTAGGGGGAGCTCACTGTATGCAATTACCCACTGAGCTTAGTATGCAGTAATCTCTAGAGCTCCCCCTAGTGGTGGAATCTTTCTACTTCTCTGTTTAGGGATCAGATTTGGAGCTTTGTATCATCTCTGAATAGTATATAAATATAATGTGAAGGAATAGATTTACATCAACCCCTTCCCCCCTCTGTAAAATAAAAGCCCCTGAATCTGGCTGTTAATGGCAGTGGGCTTAGCTGTGTCTCTCCAATAGCGCTGGGGTAATGTGACCCGGCTGTATTTGGTAATTGGATTTGCAGAGAGGAGAAGATGGATTTCTGTAAGCGTCTGAAGCTTTGCCGGGCAGCACATTTCAAAACCAAACCTTTATCCTGCCAAGAACATGTTTACACATCCCAGTAAGAGCACCAAGTGTGCTCCGTCTCCCCACATCCCAGCTTAACCCCTCACAGACCGAGATCCAAACAGATGTAGCAGAGTGGAATAATCATGCTAACATTCGTGCAAAACACTAATGTTTTGCACAGTCCGTAGTGAAGGTACGTAAGTGTGCATGTGTCCATGTGTATTCTACGTGTGCTGTCCCTGTGCTATCCGTGTGACATCCGGATAGCACACGGACAGCATGAGCTGGTATATTTACCTGTCTCTGGCACTGTTGTTACTTCCGGGTCTACGGTCAGTGCAGTGAATATTCATGAGCATAATGAGCAGGACCAGAAGTAGCAGCAGAGGCAGAGACAGCAGCGCCGCAGACAGGTAAGTATAACAATTCTTTATTTTTAGGTCACTTGTGTTTTTTCCGGTACTTATCACACGGATATCACATGGATCACATGAGTGTGCGGTCCGTGTGACACCGGTGCTCCACATGGTCCATGTCAAAACACAACTTGTGATCAGACCCATTGTTTTTGATGGGTTTACATGTGTTCATGACACTGGTACGTGTGAAAACGCACGGAGATATGTACGTCATGCGTACTAGAGACACATGCGTCGCATGTACCGGAGACCCTACAGCTCACTGAAACCTTATCCTTTCACACGTCTGTGCAAATCACACACGTGCACGATCCATGGTGTATGTGTGTCTGTGTGTCTCTGTGTGTGTTTGTGTGTGTGTGTGTGTGTGTTCAGAGTGTGCTGTCAGTGTGCTATCCGCATAGCACACGGACAGCATGCACTTGTATACTCACCTGTCCCCGGCGCTGCTGTCTCTTGCGTTGCTGCTGCTTCCGGGTCCGCAGTGCAGTGAATATGCATGAGCATAAAAGAGGGTTGGTCAATTTTGATTTATACTTTCTGTAACAATTCTTCATAGTTTTCAAGATCTCCGCTTGCTGTGGTACAACAGGATGAGTTATGGATACAAATCTGTCCCGGTCATATGACTGTCACACAGGTACATAATTAGATTTCATTTACACAAAGCAGCTATCACGCGATCACCGCGTATCTTTTGCCAACCCACAAATCATGACGTATTTCTGCCACAAACTGCAATTCTAATGTTTTGTAAATAAAGCTTAATTCTGTAATGAAAAGCTCCGCAACTGAGATACTTTTGGTTTCAATTTTTAATATCTCTGCTTGCTGCGAGCAAACGGGGATATTATTATTGACATCCAGAGGCTGAAAAACATGTATAGACTGAATACTGTTCACAGCTGAAGGTTTGCTACAATTTCATCAAGTCTAGTCAATGCTTTGTGAGCCAAAAACAGCAGGAACACAACAAGCCTCAGCTGTCTCCTATTCTGTTACGTTCAGATGCACTGATACATTGTATCACCTAGTTGTGGATTGACAAGAAGAATGGATACAAGTGTAGCAAACAGTTCACCAGTGAGACATTTTCTGCCTGTACAAGTAGTGGCAGCTTTTTTTTTTACAGCCAATAGATCAGGTTTTGCTGCAGAAAAAAAGCTGCAGCAAAATCGCAATGTGTGAACATAGCCTAAGAGGATAAAGAAAAGTGCAATGATGATGATTATTTAAAACTAACTGTAGTACCCGGGCGTTCCTGGGATAGTAACTGTCACTATCTCTCTCCCACTCTCTGTGTTTGTCTGTCTCTTTCCTTTTCTGCCTGTGTCTGTATCTGTCTGTTTCTATCTCTCTGTCTGTCTCTGTATCAGTCAATCTGTCTCTATCTCTGTGTCTCTGTGTCTGTGTGTGTCTGTCTCTTTCCCCGTCTGTCTCTATCTCTCCGTTTCTTTCCCCATCTTGTCTCTTTCCAAGTCTGTCTCTTTCCCCATCTGTCTCCCCGTCTCTTTTCCTGTCTCTTTCCCTTTCTGTCTTTGTCCATCTCTTTATCTGTGTCTTTTGCTGTCTGTCTCTTACCCTGTCGTCCTGTCTCTTTCCCCGTCTGTCTCTTTCCCCGTCTGTCTGTCTCTGTCTCTTTCCCCGTCTGTCTGTCTCTGTCTCTTTCCCCGTCTGTCTCTGTTTGTCTCTTTCCCCGTCTGTCTGTCTCTGTTTGTCTCTTTCCCCGTCTGTCTGTCTCTGTTTGTCTCTTCATCCGTCTGTCTGTCTCTGTTTGTCTTTTCATCCGTCTGTCTGTCTCTGTTTGTCTTTTCATCCGTCTGTCTGTCTCTGTCTGTCTCTTTCTCTGTCTCTTTCCCCGTCTGTCTCTTTCTCTGTCTCTTTCCCCATCTGTCTCTGTCTGTCTGTCTGTCTCTGTCTGTCTCTGTCTGTCTCTGTCTGTCTCTGTCTGTCTCTGTCTGTCTCTCTCTATCCATCTCTTTCTCTCTCTCTCCCCGTCTCCCCACCGGCATCATATTACCACATAAGCTTCTTATACTATCACTGTCTGTTGTTCCTATAGCAACCAGTCACAACTGCTATTAAAACCAGTAGTTCCAAACTCCATTCACTTTAATGGAGGCATATTTTTTGGAGAGTAACTGTAAAGCGCGGGGTTAAATTTTTCCGTCAAAACATATATATATATATATATATATAAAATCTAATTTTATAAATATAAATTTCGTGATTGTAAATGTGATGGTGCGGATTCCTTTAGCGGACATACATACATACACACATACATACATACACTCAGCTTTATATATTAGATTGGAATCCGCTCATCATTGGTTCCATAGGGCAGACAAATCAAGCTGTTTTTACATTATCCTTATATTTGTTTTCAATTGTTTTTCAGCTTCCTTTTGTAATGGAAACCATCAACAAGCAGGCTAATGGCAGTGGTCAGAACTTTGTGTTTCTCCTTATTATGCCTGAAGGAGATACCCAGGACATCTCATTAAGACCTGAACACTTGATGCTTAAAGGGTGCCAGATTGATGGGGGGTCCCAATCCTGGAATCCCCACTATTAACTGATCTCTCCTCCTGCGCCAGAATGTAAAATATACTGATGGGGTGCAGTGCTGCCCCGTACCATTTAGTGGCCGCTGCTAAGTACTGCAGCTTGTCTCCTTTTGAAGTGAATACTTTCTATGGGAGTTACGCCATCCTCAGCTGGAACATACAAGCAGTTTTTCTCATCTTGGCCACGAAAGGCAAAGAAATTCCATCTTTTCTAGATATCAGACTTTCTGTCCTCTGCAGATGTCATTAAATTGCATATACAGTATGTTATTGGGGTCATTACCAGTAATCTTCCACTAGACCAATGTCTGGGAGACCCCCTCCGCCTGTGCAGAGCAACATAACAGAGCAGACCCCTGCTGGGAGTGAAAAGAGCTCCGCATGCCTTCCCAAATTCTCAGCTACATCTGGAAGCAAATAACCCATAATATTAGTGGATGATGACCCTCGCTTGGCAGGACTTCATCTGTTATTAAAGGGCCAGTAGCATCATTTTTGGTGCACTGAATATCCAGGTCTGATCTTAAACGGGGTTCTCTGAGTGGCTCACATTTAGGTGAATGGCGTTGATAATGTCAGGTCTGCACATACGTGCCAGAAAACAGGCATGATCAGTAGCCAGGGGTCGTCCAACTGCCTACACAGACATGATCAGTAGCCAGGGGTCGTCCAACTGCCTACACAGGCATGATCAGTAGCCAAGTGTCGTCCACCTGGGGACACAGGCATGATCAGTAGCCAAGTGTCGTCCACCTGGGGACACAGGCATGATCAGTAGCCAGGTGTCGTCCACCTGGGGACACAGGCATGATCAGTAGCCAGGTGTCGTCCACCTGGGGACACAGGCATGATCAGTAGCCAGGTGTCATCCACCTGCGGACACAGACATGATCAGTAGCCAGGGGTCGTCCAACTGCCTACACAGACATGATCAGTAGCCAGAGGTCGTCCAACTGCCTACACAGGCATGATCAGTAGCCAGGTGTCGTCCACCTGCGGACACAGGCATCATCAGTAGCCAGGGGTCGTCCAACTGCCTACACAGGCATGATCAGTAGCCAGGGGTCGTCCACCTGCGGACACAGGCATGATCAGTAGCCAAGTGTCGTCCACCTGCGGACACAGGCATGATCAGTAGCCAGGTGTCATCCACCTGCGGACACAAACATGATCAGTAGCCAGGGGTCGTCCAACTGCCTACACAGACATGATCAGTAGCCAGGGGTCGTCCAACTGCCTACACAGGCATGATCAGTAGCCAGGTGTCGTCCACCTGCGGACACAGGCATCATCAGTAGCCAGGGGTCGTCCAAATGCCTACACAGGCATGATCAGTAGCCAGGGGTCGTCCACCTGCGGACACAGGCATGATCAGTAGCCAGGTGTCGTCCACCTGGGAACACAGGCATGATCAGTAGCCAGGTGTCGTCCACCTGGGGACACAGGCATGATCAGTAGCCAGGTGTCGTCCACCTGGGGACACAGGCATGATCAGTAGCCAGGTGTCGTCCACCTGGGGACACAGGCATGATCAGTAGCCAGGTGTCGTCCACCTGGGGACACAGGCATGATCAGTAGCCAGGGGTCGTCCACCTGGGGACACAGGCATGATCAGTAGCCAAGTGTCGTCCACCTGGGGACACATTAACTAAAAATATATGGTGTGCACTCAGTAATTGAAAAAATTTTTTTTGAGGTGCTAGTGAGTGGACCAAGGTCCAGACTATCATATACAATACAGACACTGCACTCTCTTATTCAAAGAACGAGGTATATGAAGACCAACACAATTGCTTTAGTTCAAAAGATTTTTTTGTTTTTTTATTTTTATATTTTCAATGCTAGAGGGCAATAAAAGTGATTATAATACATAAGGTGGGACGTTTCGGCCATAACACTGGCCTTCTTCACGCCGTATTACACTAAAAAAAAGGGTAGAAATAAGACAAAATAAATATACATGGAAAAACGGAGGGAAAAAGAAGAAAAAGGGGTTTTTTTACATATAAATACATATATACATATTTAGGTACTTTCTTAATAATAGTAAGGAATCTTAATCCATGTCATTGTCAGGTCATTGGACATATAATATGCAACTCTATACAGTAAGTTACTATAGATGTATTAGTAAAAAGAAAGGACAATGGTGACAGTAGTGAAGGTGGCAATACAGCACCTACCTCCAAAGAAGTGGGGGAAAGAAACCAAATTGGTTCCAATTAGTGATGAGCGAGTACTAAAAAGCTCGGGTGCTCGAAGCTCGGGCCGAGCCTCCCAAGATACTCGTGTACTCGGCCCGAGCAACGAGCCCAATGTTATCCTATGGGAGACCCGAGTATTTTTGTGAAATGACCTCCCGGCAGCATGGAGAAACCCTAAAAATGGCACAAAAGTCTCAGAAGAGTGCTCAAATGACATGGCAACAGCATGGGGAAGACCCCTTGAAGCATTTATCACTCAAAAGTCACAGCTGTGAACAATTTTGTCCGCGTTTTACGCCATTTTTACGGACTCACCAGAAAACCTTCCAAAATGACCCCAAAATGATTTTTCATGGCGGAAATGTTAAGGGCACATACCCAATAGTGAGATAGAGCTGGTGTATGTTACTTTTTGAGATTAATACATGAAAGATTTTACGTGAAAACATTGTGTGGCACTCCGATGTCCCTGAGAAGAGACGTACATGAAGGCCTCTTGAGTCTAATGTGCCCATTTTGAGGAAGTGAGTCTTTGTAGTATTTTCCTTTGCCAGGGCAGTCCAAAATTGTGAGGTTCACCAATGTCCCTGGATAGAGACGTGCATGATGGCCTGTAAACCTGAAGTGCCCATTGTAAGGAAGTGGGTCTATTTTAGTATAGCCCTTTGCCAGGGCAGCCAAAAATTGGGAGGCTCCACATTGTCCCTGGATAGAGACGTGCATGATGGCCTGTAAACCTGAAGTGCCCATTGTAAGGAAGTGGGTCTATTTCAGTATAGCCCTTTGCCAGGGCAGCCAAAAATTGGGAGGCTCCACATTGTCCCTGGATAGAGACGTGCATGATGGCCTGTAAACCTGAAGTGCCCATTGTAAGGAAGTGGGTCTATTTTAGTATAGCCCTTTGCCAGGGCAGCCAAAAATTGGGAGGCTCCACATTGTCCCTGGATAGAGACGTGCATGATGGCCTGTAAACCTGAAGTGCCCATTGTAAGGAAGTGGGTCTATTTTAGTATAGCCCTTTGCCAGGGCAGCCAAAAATTGGGAGGCTCCACATTGTCCCTGGATAGAGACGTGCATGATGGCCTGTAAACCTGAAGTGCCCATTGTAAGGAAGTGGGTCTATTTCAGTATAGCCCTTTGCCAGGGCAGCCAAAAATTGGGAGGCTCCACATTGTCCCTGGATAGAGACGTGCATGATGGCCTGTAAACCTGAAGTGCCCATTGTAAGGAAGTGGGTCTATTTTAGTATAGCCCTTTGCCAGGGCAGCCAAAAATTGGGAGGCTCCACATTGTCCCTGGATAGAGACGTGCATGATGGCCTGTAAACCTGAAGTGCCCATTGTAAGGAAGTGGGTCTATTTTAGTATAGCCCTTTGCCAGGGCAGCCAAAAATTGGGAGGCTCCACATTGTCCCTGGATAGAGACGTGCATGATGGCCTGTAAACCTGAAGTGCCCATTGTAAGGAAGTGGGTCTATTTTAGTATAGCCCTTTGCCAGGGCAGCCAAAAATTGGGAGGCTCCACATTGTCCCTGGATAGAGACGTGCATGATGGCCTCAAAACATTAAGTGTCCATTTTAAGGAAGTGGGTCTATTTCAGTATAGCCCTTTGCCAGGGCAGCCAAAAATTGGGAGGCTCCACATTGTCCCTGGATAGAGACGTGCATGATGGCCTGTAAACCTGAAGTGCCCATTGTAAGGAAGTGGGTGTATTTCAGTATAGCCCTTAGGCAGGGCAGCCAAAAATTGGGAGGCTCCACGTTGTCCCTGGGTAGAGACGTGCATGAGGGCCTCAAAACATTGTTCCCATTGCAAAGGAGCGGGTCTCCTGTCGTTGTAATGTCCATTCTGCAAAGAATGGGCGAAAAAATTTACCACTGGGGGTATACCTGAAACAAAGACCTAACTATTGTAACGGTCATCATGATGGCGCATGAGGAGAAGGAGGAGCAGTCCAGCGATTATCCAAAGTCGAGAAGTGTACCCATGGGTGAGTGGAGGTACATGGCAAACTTTAAATTCCGCTCTCATTTGCTGGTGGTGTGGTGAAGTCTGGCCCAATCCAACCCTTGTTCATCTTTATCAGAGTCAGCCTGTCAGCATTTTCAGTTGACAGGCGGGTGCGTTTATCTGTAATGATTCCACCTGCGGCACTAAAAACACGCTCTGACAAAACGCTAGCAGCAGGGCAGGCCAGGACTTCCAAGGCGTAGAGAGCCAATTCATGCCACGTGTCCAGCTTGGATACCCAATAATTGTAAGGCACAGAGGAATGTCGGAGTACAGTTGTTCGATCTGCAAGGTACTCCTTCAGCATCTGGGCAAACTTAGGATTTCTTGTGGCACTACCCCGCACCTCAGGGGCTGTGGTACGTGAGGGGCTGAGAAAACTGTCCCACATCTTAAAGACTGTTCCCCTACCTCTGGCAGATTGGACTTGTGCCTCTCTCGGCTGTACGCCTCGGTTGTCCACTGATTCCTGACCTATGCCGCTAGCGTTTTGTGAGGGGAATGCTTTGCCTACTTCCGTGAGTATGGCCTTCCGAAACTGCTGCATTTTGGTTGACCTCTCCTCCACGGGAATAAGAGACAAAAAGTTCTCCTTGTAGCGTGGGTCTAACAGTGTTACCAACCAGTAATGATTGTCGGCCAAGATGTTCTTAACGCGAGGGTCACGAGACAGGCAGCTTACCATAAAGTCAGCCATGTGCGCCAGACTCTTAACAGCCAGGACTTCAGTAGCCTGACCAACAAGATGACTGAACATGCTGTCCTCCTCCTCCTCCTCCTCCTCCTCCTCCTCCTCCTCATCTACCCTGTCCTCTGGCCAGCCACGCTGAATCGAGGATATGACTGGTGTGCATGTCATATCCTCAATTTGGCCGGAGAGTTGCTCCATGTCTTCATCCTCCTCCTCGTCATAGTCCTCCACTGCACGTTGTGATGAGACGAGGCTGGGCTGTGTGTTATCACCCACACCCACTACTGTTTCTTGCTGCAACTCATCGCGCTCCGCCTGCAATGCATCATGTTTGTTTTTCAGCAGGGACCGTTTTAGAAGGCAGAGTAGCGGTATGGTGACGCTAATAATGGCGTCATCACCACTCACCATCTTGGTGGAGTCCTCAAAGTTTTGGAGGATGGTACATAGGTCTGACATCCATCTCCACTCCTCAGGTGTTATGTGTGGAGTTTGACCCATTTCCCGACGGCTTAGGTGATGCAGGTACTCAACAACTGCCCTCTTCTGCTCACATATCCTGACCAACATGTGCAGAGTTGAATTCCAACGCGTGGGGACATCACACACCAGTCTGTGAGCCGGAAGATGCAAACGGCGCTGAAAGCCGGCAAGGCCGGCTGAAGCAGTAGGTGACTTTCGAAAATGTGCAGACAGGCGGCGAACTTTTACCAGCAGATCAGACAGCTCTGGGTATGACTTTATAAACCGCTGAACCACGAGGTTGAGCACATGGGCCACGCATGGAACATGTGTCAGCTGGCCTCGCCTCAAAGCCGCCACCAGGTTCCGGCCATTGTCACAAACGACCTTTCCTGGCTTTAGGTTCAGAGGTGTGAGCCAGTGATCTGCCTGCTGTTTCAGAGCTGTCCACAGCTCTTCTGCATTGTGGGGTTTGTCACCTATGCAGATTAGCTTCAGCACAGCCTGTTGCCGCTTCGCCGAGGCAGTGCTGCAGTGCTTCCAGCTTGTGACTGGTGTGGAGGGCACAGTGGATGAGGATGCGCAGGAGGAGGAGGAGGCTGAAGAGCATGACATTCCGGAGCTGTAGAGTGTGGGTGAAACACTGACTGAGGTAGGGCCTGCAAACCTTGGTGTGGGAAGGACGTGTTGCGTCCCTCGCTCAGACTGGGTCCCAGCTTCCACAATATTAACCCAGTGTGCCGTCAACGAGATGTAGCGGCCTTGCCCACAAGCACTTGTCCACGTGTCTGTGGTTAGGTGGACCTTGGGTGAAACAGCGTTGTTCAGGGCACGTGTGATGTTTTGTGACACGTGGTTATGCAACGCGGGGACGGCACACCGGGAGAAATAGTGGCGGCTGGGGGACCGAGTAACGTGGGACAGCTGCCGCCATCAGGTCACGGAATGCTTCTGTCTCCACCAGCCTAAAAGGCAACATTTCCAGCGCAAGCAGTCGCGAAATGTTAGCATTTAGAACTGTGGCATGTGGGGTGTTGGCAGTGTATTTGCGCCTGCGTTCAAAGGTTTGCTGAATGGATAACTGAACGCTGCGCTGGGACAAGGACGTGCTTGATGATGGTGTTCTTTCGGCGTAGGCAACTGCAGTTTCAGGAGTGGAGGAGGCTTGTTCGCAAGCAGCATGGACAGAGGATTGGCTCGCATGCACAACCAGCGAAGACGTAGCAGTGACATCAGCAAGCACTGCTCCTCGACTCTGTTGTACTTCCCACAAAGTCGGGTGCTTGGCTGACATGTGCCTGATCATGCTGGTGGTGGTCAGGCTGCTAGTTTTGGTACCCCTGCTGATGCTGGCACGGCAGGTGTTGCAAATGGCCTTTTTTGAATCATCTGGATCCAACTTAAAAAACTGCCAGACTCGTGAAGACCTAACATTTGTACAGGCACCTTGTGTCGTCGTGTTGTTCCGGGGAACGGTTGCCTGACTTCTGCCTGGGGCCACCACCCTGCTTCTTACTGCCTGTTGTGATGCTACGCCTCCCTCCCCCTGTGCACTGCTGTCCTCGCTCTGCATATCCTCCTGCCAGGTTGGGTCAGTTACTGGATCATCCACCACGTCGTCTTCCTCTTCCGCACCCTGCTCCTCCTCCTGACTTGCTGACAATTGTGTCTCATCATCGTCCACCACTTGTTGAGACACGTTGCCAACTTCGTGAGAACGTGGCTGCTCAAATATTTGGCCATCTGTACAGACGATCTCCTCATGACCCACTTCAATATGAGCTGGCGAGAGGCCAGAATGTGTGAATGGAAACGTGAACAGCTCTTCCGAGTGTCCAAGTGTGGGATCATTAATGTTCGAGGAGGACGTGTACTCAGCCTGGTGGTAGGAAGGAGGATCAGGTTCAGAAATGTGCGGTGCAGTATCACGGCTACTGACACTTGACCGTGTGGAAGACAGAGTGTTTGTGGTGGTGCCAATCTGACTGGAAGCATTATCCGCTATCCAACTAACAACCTGTTGACACTGGTCTTGGTTCAAGAGCGGTGTACTGCTGCGGTCCCCAAGAATTTGGGACAGGACGTGCGAGCGACTAGATGTGGCCCTTTGTTGTGGCGAAATTAGAGCTTGCCCACGACCTCGGCCTCTGCCTGCACCACCATCACGTCCACTTCCTTGTTCCTTGCCAATGCCCTTGCGCATTTTGCAATGCTGTGCACTGCTGACGTGTATATTCACTACTTGTGCGTTATATCAAAGTTTCTGGAAATTGCACACAAGTGCACCTGTACGCTGCCACCGACAGGCACACACGTGCGGTTTTTAAATGCAAGCACGGACGCAATAATAACCTAACACAGGTTTTAGGAGCAAAAATTAAGAACTCTGACACTATCAGCCACTGCTGACTGACGTGTATTATACACTACACTTGTGCGTTATATAATAGTTTGGTAAACGCACACCAGTGCACCTGTACGCTGCCACCAACAGGCACACACGTGCGGTTTTAAAAACCAAGCACGGACGCAATAATAACCTAACACAGGTTTTAGGAGCAAAAATTAAGAACTCTGACACTATCAGCCACTGCTGACTGACGTGTATTATACACTACACTTGTGCGTTATATAATAGTTTGGTAAACGCACACCAGTGCACCTGTACGCTGCCACCAACAGGCACACACGTGCGGTTTTAAAAACCAAGCACGGACGCAATAATAACCTAACACAGGTTTTAGGAGCAAAAATTAAGAACTCTGACACTATCAGCCACTGCTGACTGACGTGTATTATACACTACACTTGTGCGTTATATAATAGTTTGGTAAACGCACACCAGTGCACCTGTACGCTGCCACCAACAGGCACACACGTGCGGTTTTAAAAACCAAGCACGGACGCAATAATAACCTAACACAGGTTTTAGGAGCAAAAATTAAGAACTCTGACACTATCAGCCACTGCTGACTGACGTGTATTATACACTACACTTGTGCGTTATATAATAGTTTGGTAAACGCACACCAGTGCACCTGTACGCTGCCACCAACAGGCACACACGTGCGGTTTTAAAAACCAAGCACGGACGCAATAATAACCTAACACAGGTTTTAGGAGCAAAAATTAAGAACTCTGACACTATCAGCCACTGCTGACTGACGTGTATTATACACTACACTTGTGCGTTATATAATAGTTTGGTAAACGCACACCAGTGCACCTGTACGCTGCCACCAACAGGCACACACGTGCGGTTTTAAAAACCAAGCACGGACGCAATAATAACCTAACACAGGTTTTTTTGGGGAGCGACAATTACAGTACAGACAAGTCAGACACTATCTGGACTGTTTTACACTGTGTACACCAGCCCCAGATATGAAGGCTGGTATACGGTCACCACTACCCTGCCTGCCTGCCTGCCTGTATACTGCTACAATAGTCCTGACAAGGACTCTTTTGGTCACTAGCCTGTATTCAGACCTGGCTATACCCTGCCTGTATATAGCAACAATAGTCCTGAGAAGGACTCTGCTACTGTACGCCGACCTGGCTATACCCTGCCTGCCTGTATACAACTAGAATAGTCCTGAGAAGGACTTTTGGTCACACTGTTTGCAGCCCTGCAACTGAAAAAGCTATAAAGGGCCGCAAAGCTTTCCCTGAATCAGCGACACTCTCCCTACACTCACTGTCAGAATAGCTGTGAGCAGAGCACAGCGCGCCGGCCTATATAAAGGCTCGGTGACGCTGTGCAGGCCGGCCAATCACTGCAATTCCACAACTAACAGGGCTGTGGCATTGCAGTGGTCTGCCAGCCAATCCCTGCATGAGGGCTGGCTCTCAAAAGAGCGCCAACATGCAGAAATGAAGACCACGAGTAAAGCACGAGTATCGCGAGATTACTCGGTCCCCGCCGAGCAGCCCGAGTACAGTGATACTCGTGCGAGTACCGAGTAGTGACAAGCATGCTCGCTCATCACTAGTTCCAATAGATGCAGGGAGTGTGTACAGAGGAATATAGAGTAGGGGGACACCCTAGGTATTTTTCTACTGGTCACGGAAGGTAATACCTGCAAATAAAGGTAAACAGGGTAAGATTGATGAAACCCCTGACTAAGGTAAGTATACCCGGGTGAGCATACCTGGTGGATAAGGTGTCTCAGGGTATGATTGTTCTGGAAAGGTCTAGTAAGTGCATCAGCAGAGCATTTTAACTTATGGTTTCTAGAAGATGGAAAAGAGAGTCAAAGTGGTTTTAACAGGTAGGTTCTCAGTTTAATATCTATGGTGTTTAGACCAACTACCTTGTAATAATGCACAACCTTAGTCCAGTATTTATTGGAATAGTGTAGAAACCTGGTCTGGATTTAATTTTTTCAGATACGGGATCACGTTTTATGTCCTATAGGGCAGGGAACATGTACTGTTAGGAGGTGCAGTATTATACTGCACCTCCTAACAGTACATGTTCCCTGCCCTATAGGACATAAAACGTGATCCCGTATCTGAAAAAATTAAATCCAGACCAGGTTTCTACACTATTCCAATAAATACTGGACTAAGGTTGTGCATTATTACAAGGTAGTTGGTCTAAACACCATAGATATTAAACTGAGAACCTACCTGTTAAAACCACTTTGACTCTCTTTTCCATCTTCTAGAAACCATAAGTTAAAATGCTCTGCTGATGCACTTACTAGACCTTTCCAGAACAATCATACCCTGAGACACCTTATCCACCAGGTATGCTCACCCGGGTATACTTACCTTAGTCAGGGGTTTCATCAATCTTACCCTGTTTACCTTTATTTGCAGGTATTACCTTCCGTGACCAGTAGAAAAATACCTAGGGTGTCCCCCTACTCTATATTCCTCTGTACACACTCCCTGCATCTATTGGAACCAATTTGGTTTCTTTCCCCCACTTCTTTGGAGGTAGGTGCTGTATTGCCACCTTCACTACTGTCACCATTGTCCTTTCTTTTTACTAATACATCTATAGTAACTTACTGTATAGAGTTGCATATTATATGTCCAATGACCTGACAATGACATGGATTAAGATTCCTTACTATTATTAAGAAAGTACCTAAATATGTATATATGTATTTATATGTAAAAAAACCCCTTTTTCTTCTTTTTCCCTCCGTTTTTCCATGTATATTTATTTTGTCTTATTTCTACCCTTTTTTTAGTGTAATACGGCGTGAAGAAGGCCAGTGTTATGGCCGAAACGTCCCACCTTATGTATTATAATCACTTTTATTGCCCTCTAGCATTGAAAATATAAAAATAAAAAAACAAAAAAATCTTTTGAACTAAAGCAATTGTGTTGGTCTTCATATACCTCGTTCTTTGAATAAGAGAGTGCAGTGTCTGTATTGTATATACACCTGGGGACACAGGCATGATCAGTAGCCAGGTGTCATCCACCTGCGGACACAGACATGATCAGTAGCCAGGGGTCGTCCAACTGCCTACACAGACATGATCAGTAGCCAGGGGTCGTCCAACTGCCTACACAGGCATGATCAGTAGCCAGGTGTCGTCCACCTGCGGACACAGGCATCATCAGTAGCCAGGGGTCGTCCAACTGCCTACACAGGCATGATCAGTAGCCAGGGGTCGTCCACCTGCGGACACAGGCATGATCAGTAGCCAAGTGTCGTCCACCTGCGGACACAGGCATGATCAGTAGCCAAGTGTCATCCACCTGCGGACACAGACATGATCAGTAGCCAGGGGTCGTCCAACTGCCTACACAGACATGATCAGTAGCCAGGGGTCGTCCAACTGCCTACACAGACATGATCAGTAGCCAGGGGTCGTCCAACTGCCTACACAGGCATGATCAGTAGCCAGGTGTCGTCCACCTGCGGACACAGGCATGATCAGTAGCCAGGTGTCGTCCACCTGCGGACACAGGCATGATCAGTAGCCAGGTGTCGTCCAACTGCCTACACAGGCATGATCAGTAGCCAGGTGTCGTCCACCTGCCTACACAGGCATGATCAGTAGCCAGGTGTCGTCCACCTGGAGACACAGGCATGATCAGTAGCCAGGTGTCGTCCACCTGGGGACACAGGCATGATCAGTAGCCAGGTGTCGTCCACCTGCCTACACAGGCATGATCAGTAGCCAGGTGTCGTCCACCTGGGGACACAGGCATGATCAGTAGCCAGGGGTCGTCCAACTGCCTACACAGGCATGATCAGTAGCCAGGTGTCGTCCAACTGCCTACACAGGCATGATCAGTAGCCAGGGGTCGTCCAACTGCCTACACAGGCATGATCAGTAGCCAGGTGTCATCCACCTGGGGACACAGGCATGATCAGTAGCCAAGTGTCGTCCACCTGCGGACACAGGCATGATCAGTAGCCAGGGGTCGTCCACCTGGGGACACAGGCATGATCAGTAGCCAGGTGTCGTCCAGCTGCCTACACAGGCATGATCAGTAGCCAGATGTCGTCCACCTGTGGACACAGGCATGATCAGTAGCCAGGTGTCGTCCACCTGCCTACACAGGCATGATCAGTAGCCAGGTGTCGTCCAACTGCCTACACAGGCATGATCAGTAGCCAGGTGTCGTCCACCTGCCTACACAGGCATGATCAGTAGCCAGGTGTCATCCACCTGGGGACACAGGCATGATCAGTAGCCAGGTGTCGTCCACCTGCGGACACACACATGATCAGTAGCCAGGTGTCGTCCACCTGGGGACACAGGCATGATCAGTAGCCAGGGGTCGTCCAACTGCCTACACAGGCATGATCAGTAGCCAGGTGTCGTCCAACTGCCTACACAGGCATGATCAGTAGCCAGGGGTCGTCCAACTGCCTACACAGGCATGATCAGTAGCCAGGTGTCATCCACCTGGGGACACAGGCATGATCAGTAGCCAGGTGTCGTCCACCTGTGGACACACACATGATCAGTAGCCAGGTGTCATCCACCTGGGGACACAGGCATGATCAGTAGCCAGGGGTCGTCCAACTGCCTACACAGGCATGATCAGTAGTCAGGTGTCGTCCATCTCCGGACACAGGCATGATCAGTAGCCAGGTGTCATCCACCTGCCTACATAGGCATGATCAGTAGCCAGGTGTCGTCCATCTCCGGACACAGACATGATCAGTAGCCAGGTGTCATCCACCTGCAGACACAGACATGATCAGTAGCCAGGTGTTGTCCACCTGCAGACACAGACATGATCAGTAGCCAGGTGTCGTCCACCTGCAGACACAGATATGATCAGTAGCCAGGTGTCGTCCACCTGCAGACACAGATATGATCAGTAGCCAGGTGTCGTCCACCTGCAGACACAGATATGATCAGTAGCCAGGTGTCGTCCACCTGCAGACACAGATATGATCAGTAGCCAGGTGTCGTCCACCTGCAGACACAGATATGATCAGTAGCCAGGTGTCGTCCACCTGCAGACACAGATATGATCAGTAGCCAGGTGTCATCCATCTGACATATCTATTGAAATAGGACACTCGTCCTGGCAGCTATGTACAAACCCATCATTATCGGCACTGTTCATCTCTGGATTCGGAAGTGAGCAACATTGGAAAACCCTTTCAAGGCTTCTGAAGTGCCCAAATCTCATGGTCAATGGGGTCCCAGTGGCAGGTAGGTAATAACTCACTAAGTTGGGACGATCCCTTTAAACAGTAGCTTTATTGTGGCCAATGTATGTCCTTGCTGTTTGGCCACCATAATATGTGGCGCTTATTTACTGAATGCAGTACCTTATACAATATGGTGGGGTGCATGTAGATGATACCACCCAACACAACGTCAGCTATGTGATTATGACTAATGGTGACCTATGAGACATTTATGGATACAAGGTCATTCATGGGTTAACATTAGAGTCACTACCATCTACAACTGCAAACTAAAAAATGTCAGCAAGACTAAAAAAAACTGTGCAGTGTGAACACCGCCCGAATGCTGCTTTCGCTAGTAAATCACGAGGAGGTGACAAGATACCAGTCAGATCCTGGCATCACAGCTTAGGGCACTGGTTGTGAGCCGGGCATGTAAATAAGCAAGATCATATTGCCAAAGTAGTATGGGGCCAGTGCCAAATAAAGGGCCACAACATAACTGCGCACCTGCTGTGTGTATGAGCGGTTTGGCAGGGGCTCCCAGGGATTAGGGCTCCCAGGGATTAGGGCTGTGGATGCAGGGGCTTGATGACCTTGGCATGGTATGGCAGTGTAAAATAGGGCTGCAGTAGGACAATAGTGGGGAGGGGTCGGGCCTGAATTTGGCATTACAGATGCACCCCCCTTCTGTATATAGCACTGAGCACACAGATTGGTCGTGCCACGAGGTGGATATCATCGCTCCACGTGCGCTAGATTTACCATTTATGGAAGCAATGGAGCGCTATTAGCGGCTCCTGACAGCACGGTGATCCCCGTCCTCATTCATCTTAAGCTCTTGAGGTTCTGGACTTAGATCAGAAGCCAAAAAAGAAGCTTCAGATATTCGGCCAAAATGTTCTGTGATCGTAGTCCCAGTATGCGAGGAAACTGGATTAATGGTGGTCAGGAGCCCCCAGCCTATCAAACCGAAGCACAGGTCATGGATTCTTAAGGGGCGTCGTTGACACCAAATTTCTCTGAATGCAACAATTCCAAAGCACCCCGGGCTCCTCCAGCGCTCTGTGCCTTTGGTCTGATTGATTCCTTCCACCTGCCTTTCTTTCACAAATTGGTGCATTCCTACAGGCCATTACTTCCCGAGACTCTGTGGGTAGGTGCCGGGGATTCCCTCTGGTAGAGTCCATAGACCCTTCCTAAGGCTATGTCCGCACGTTGCTTTTTACCTGCTTTTTACCTGCTTTTTTGCTGCTTTTTCAACTGCAGCGTTTAATGTCAATTGACATGTCAATTGTTTTTGCCATTTGGGTTTTGCACTGCAAAGCTGAGTTTTTGTCCAAAGTTCTGCCACAAAAAGGCTGCAGTTTGAACTGCATAGTGGGCACAAGAAACCCAAATTCCCATAGACTTTGCTTGAAAAGCAGAACACATCTATTTTGGCATTAAACGCTGCAGTTGAAAAAGCAGCAAAAAAGCAGGTAAAAAGCAACGTGGACACATAGCCTAAGATTAAAGCTAGAGATGAGCGAACCTGAAATGTAAAGTTCATAGCCTGTATCGGAAACCGGGTATCGGGGACTCAAAGCCAAACACACACCTAAAAAAAAAAATCTGTATCCAAGGAGAGAGGGAGAGGCAGGTGCGGACATATCATTGGTGCAACCTGTGCAGTGGCTCAGGGGCCCACGCGGTAAGGGGCCCATTTCCACAACTGAAACAGGTGGAATTGTCCACTATGATTATTTATTTGACCACAAATGATCCATATACTGTTCTTGCACAGGAGCCCTTTTCCATCTGTGTCCGTTAGAGGCGACCATTTTATAGCACCCAAATTCAGGTACCAATTGACTCATATGGGGCTCGAAGTCCTTCGGTTGCCGAACCAATTATTATTTTTTTTTTACAATCCGGTCAAACCCGGTGAAACCAAACTTCCATGTGTCTGCTCATCCCCAGTTAAAGTAACAATCCCTTAAGGCCGCTTTACACGCTGCGATATCGTGACCGATATCGCTAGTGTGGGTACCTGCCTCCATCGGTTGTGAGACACGGGCAAATCTCTGCCCGTGTCGCACAACATCGCCCGGACCCGTCACACTACTTACCTGCCCAGCAACGTTGCTGTGACCGGTGATCCGCCTCCTTTCTAAGGGGGCGGTTCGTTCAGCGTCACAGCGACGTCACTGAGCGGCCGCCCAATAGAAGCGGAGGAGCGGAGATGAGCAGGACGTAACATCCCGCCCACCTCCTTTCCTCCGCATAGCGGCCGGGAGGCAGGTAAGGAGAGGTTCCTCGTTCCTGCGGTGTCACACGGAGCGATGTGTGCTGCCGCAGGAACGAGGAACAACCTCGTTACTGCTGCAGTAATGATATTTGAGAATGGACCCCCATGTCACCGATGAGCGATTTTGCACGTTTTTGCGATGATGAAAATCGCTCATAGGTGTCACACGCAACGGCATCGCTAATGCGGCCGGATATGCGTCACCAATTCCGTGACCCCCAACGAGATCACTGTAGCGATCTCGTAGCGTGTAAAGCCCGCGTTAGACTCCTTTCCTGGTGTAGCCCAAATCAAATCCATTAGCACCCCAGTGGGTGTCTCTCCTGTAAGCTGCACTGTTAGGGGTGCTTCACACATAGTGAGATCGCTACCGAAATCGCTGCTACGGCACGGTTTTGGTGACGCAACAGTGACCTCATTAGCGATCTCGCTGTGTGTGACACTGAGCAGCGATCTGGCCCCTGCTGTGAGATCGCTGCTCGTTACACACAGCCCTGGTTCGTTTTCTTCAAAGGCGCTTTCCCGCTGTGACACACAGATCGCTGTGTGTGACAGCGAGAGAGCGACGAATGAAGCGAGCAGGGAGCAGGAGCCGGCATCTGGCAGCTGTGGTAAGCTGTAACCAGGGTAAACATCGGGTAACCAAGGTGGTTACCCGATATTTACCTTAGTTACCAGCCTCCGCAGCTCTCACGCTGCCTGTGCTGCCGGCTCCCGCTCTCTGCACATGTAGCTGCAGTACACATCGGGTTAATTAACCCAATGTGTACTGTAGCTAGGAGAGCAAGGAGCCAGCGCTAAGCAGTGTGCGCGGCTCCCTGCTCTCTGCACATGTAGCGACGTTATGATCGCTGCTGCGTCGCTGTGTTTGACAGCTAAGCAGCGATCATAACAGCGACTTACCAGGTCGCTGTTAGGCTATGTGCCCACGCTAGAATGTCCCTGCGGATTTTTCTGCCTGAAAATCCGCGACTTTCGCGACAAATCCGCACCCGCGGATTTGCCGCGAATTTACCGCGGATTTACCGCGGATTTGCCGCGGATTTTGATGCGGATTTCATTTTTTTTTTTTTTCCCCCATTCAAAACCAAAAATCCGGACCAAATCTGCACCAAACAATTGACATGCTGCAGATTTTTCCGGATCAAAATCCGCGGCAAATCCGCCGCGGAAAAATCCGCAGCATGGGCACAGCATTTCCAAAATGCCATTGAAATGGCTTGGAAGTGCTGCTGCTGCAGATTTTCGGCAAATCCGCGGTAAATCCGCGGCAAAATCCGCGGTAAATTCGCGGTAAATCCTGTAGCGTGGGCACATAGCCTTACGTCACAGAAAATGGTGACATAACAGCGAGGACGTTGTCGCTGTCGCTATGTGTGAAGCACCCCTTACAGACCCCAATTAGACCCCCAACTAGGTAAAGACCCTAAGTGACTATAGACTCCAGACAAACCCCATTCCTTTATACAAACACTAGATGAGATCCTGCATTTAGGAAAACTCCAGACTAGACCATTAATACAGACCTCGGGCCAGAACCCATGTTATTGCAGATCCCAGGCCAGTCCCCTAAATTAACACCAAACAAAAACAGACTCCAAAGAGAGACCTCAGTCATGCCCCCTATTTATAGAGATGAGTCCAGAACTCCCATGCAGACCCCCACATACAGTGTTGGCCAAAAGTATTGGCACCCCTGCAATTCTGTCAGATAATACTCAGTTTCTTCTTGAAAATGATTGCAATCACAAATTCTTTGGTATTATTATCTTCATTTATTTTGCTTGCAATGAAAAAACACAAAAGAGAATGAAACAAAAATCAAATCATTGATCATTTCACACAAAACTCTAAAAAGGGGCCAGACAAAAGTATTGGCACCCCTGCAATTCTGTCAGAGAATACTCAGTTTCTTCCTGAAAATGATTGCAATCACAAACTCTTTGGTATTATTTATTATCTTCATTTAATTTGTCTTCAATGAGAAAGAAAAAAAAAATGTCAAAAAGCCAAATTGGATATAATTCCACACCAAACATAAAAAGGGGGTGGACAAAAGTATTGGCACGGTTTGAAAAATCATGTGATGCTTCTGTAATTTGTGTAATTAACAGCCCCTGTAACTGTAAATTTAGTTTTTTAAAACATGGACAAAAAAAGTTTTGTTTCAGAACTTTTTTGCCAACGGATTCCTGCTGGATCTGTTCTAATGGATGATTACTGGACATGTGAACAGAGCCTTAGCTCAGAGTCTGCACATATCTCCGAAATAGTCTGAAAATAATGGCATGTGTTACCAATATACAGGAGACGATGTGTCTATCATGGGGGGAGGGGTATATTTCTGTACCTATGTCCCAATACTCGGTACTACAGTGACTCACACATCTGTGTATTCCCAGACTTTTTCTCTGAGAGGGTTAAGAGCCGCAGACTCCGAGAGCCAAGAAAATAAGTTAGAAAACACAAACTGATAAAAACCCCAAGTATCTCCATGGCAACGGCTCAGAGTTCCGAAGCAAAACAAATGACTTTCTGTCTAAACATTTCCAGAAGTGTTTCCATGCAATGTGCCCAAGTCCAAGAGCCGCAGTAATGCGAAGATAGCGGGATGAGCTGCAGCAATGCGAAGATAACGGGGGGAGCCGCAGCAATGCGAAGATAGTGGGGGGGAGCCGCAGCAATGCAAAGATAGCGGGGGGAGCTGCAGCAATGTGAAGATAGCGGGGGGAGCTGCAGCAATGTGAAGATAACGGGGGGAGCCGCAGCAATGCGAAGATAGTGGGGGGGAGCCGCAGCAATGCAAAGATAGCGGGGGGAGCTGCAGCAATGTGAAGATAGCGGGGGGAGCCGCAGCAATGCGAAGATAGCGGGGGGAGCCGCAGCAATGCGAAGATAGCGGGGGGAGCCGCAGCAATGCGAAGATAGCGGGGGGAGCCGCAGCAATGCGAAGATAGCGGGATGAGCTGCAGCAATGCGAAGATAGTGGGGGGAGCCGCAGCAATGGGAAGATAGCGGGGGGAGCCGCAGCAATGCGAAGATAGCGGGGGGAGCCGCAGCAATGCGAAGATAGTGGGGGGAGCTGCAGCAATGCGAAGATAGTGGGGGGAGCTGCAGCAATGTGAAGATAGGGAGGGGAGCCGCAGCAATGCGAAGATAGTGGGGGGAGCTGCAGCAATGCGAAGATAGCGGGGGGAGCCGCAGCAATGCGAAGATAGCAGGGTGAGACGCAGCAATGCGAAGATAGCGGGGGGAGCCGCAGCAATGCGAAGATAGCGGGATGAGCTGCAGCAATGCGAAGATAGCGGGTGAGCCACAGCAATGGGAAGATAGCGGGGGGAGCCGCAGCAATGCGAAGATAGCGGGGGGAGCCGCAGCAATGCGAAGATAGTGGGGGGAGCTGCAGCAATGCGAAGATAGTGGGGGGAGACGCAGCAATGCGAAGATAGCGGGGGGAGCCGCAGCAATGCGAAGATAGCGGGGAGAGCCGCAGCAATGTGAAGATAGCGGGGGGAGCCGCAGCAATGCGAAGATAGCGGGATGAGCTGCAGCAATGCGAAGATAGTGGGGGGAGCTGCAGCAATGCGAAGATAGCGGGGGGAGCCGCAGCAATGCGAAGATAGCGGGGGGAGCCGCAGCAATGCGAAGATAGCAGGGTGAGACGCAGCAATGCGAAGATAGTGGGGGGAGCTGCAGCAATGCGAAGATAGCGGGGGGAGCCGCAGCAATGCGAAGATAGCGGGGGGAGCCGCAGCAATGCGAAGATAGCAGGGTGAGACGCAGCAATGCGAAGATAGCGGGGGGAGCCGCAGCAATGCGAAGATAGCGGGATGAGCTGCAGCAATGCGAAGATAGCGGGTGAGCCACAGCAATGCGAAGATAGCGGGGTGAGACGCAGCAATGCGAAGATAGCGGGGGGAGCTGCAGCAATGTGAAGATAGCGGGGGAGCCGCAGCAATGCGAAGATAGCGGGGGGAGACGCAGCAATGCGAAGATAACGGGGGGAGCCGCAGCAATGCGAAGATAGCGGGGGGGAGCCGCAGCAATGCGAAGATAGCGGGGGGGAGCCGCAGCAATGCGAAGATAGCAGGGGGAGCCGCAGCAATGCGAAGATAACGGGGGGAGCCGCAGCAATGCGAAGATAGCGGGGTGAGCCGCAGCAATGTGAAGATAGCGGGGGGAGCCGCAGCAATGTGAAGATAGCGGGGAGAGCCGCAGCAATGCGAAGATAGTGGAGTGAGCCGCAGCAATGTGAAGATAGTGGGGGGAGCCGCAGCAATGTGAAGATAGTGAGGGGAGCCGCAGCAATGTGAAGATAGTGAGGGGAGCCGCAGCAATGTGAAGATAGTGAGGGGAGCCGCAGCAATGTGAAGATAGTGAGGGGAGCCGCAGCAATGTGAAGATAGCGAGGGGAGCCGCAGCAATGCGACGATAGCGGGGGGAGCCGCAGCAATGCGAAGATAGCGGGGTGAGCCGCAGCAATGCGAAGATAACGGGGGGAGCCGCAGCAATGCGAAGATAGCGGGGGGAGCCGCAGCAATGCGAAGACAGCGGGGGGAGCTGCAGCAATGTGAAGATAGCGGGGGGAGCCGCAGCAATGCGAAGATAGCAGGGGGGAGCCGCAGCAATGCGAAGATAGCGGGGGGGAGCCGCAGCAATGCGAAGATAGCGGGGGGGAGCCGCAGCAATGCGAAGATAGCGGGGGGGGCCGCAGCAATGCGAAGATAGCGGGGTGAGCCGCAGCAATGCGAAGATAGCGGGGGGGAGCCGCAGCAATGCGAAGATAGCGGGGGGGAGCCGCAGCAATGCGAAGATAGCGGGGGGAGCCGCAGCAATGTGAAGATAGTGGAGTGAGCCCGAGAGAACAACATCGGAAATCACCCAATAACAAGATATACAGTTGAAATTAAAAGTTTCCCTTCATTCTCTATACAGACACATCTGCAGGTTTTTCCCTCCGCTCTCTATACAGACACTTCTGCAGGTTTTTCCCCCCGCTCTCTATACAGACACATCTGCAGTTTTTTTGCCTCCGCTCTCTATATAGACACATCTACAGTTTTTTTCCCTTTGAGCTCTATACAGACACATCTGCAGGTTTTTCTCTCCGCTCTCTATAAAGACACCTGCAGGTTTTTCCCTTAGCTCTCTATACAGACACATCTGCAGGTTTTTCCCTCCGTCTCTATAAAGACACATCTGCAGGTTTTTCCCTCCGCTCTCTATAAAGACACATCTTCAGGTTTTTCCTTTCGCTCTCTATAATGAGACATCTGCAGGTTTTTCCCTCCACTCTCTATAAAGACACATTGCAGGTTTTTTGCCTCCACTCTCTATATAGACACATCTGCAGGTTTTACCCTCCGCTCTCTATACAGACACATCTGCAGGTTTTTCTCACTATCTGACATGAAATCAGAATAAACGTTTCCCGTTTTAGGTCAGTTAGGAACAAAAATTATTATATTCGCCAAATACCAGAATAATGAGAGAGAGAATGTTTTTAGGCATTTTTATTACTTTCTACAAAGTCAAAAGTTCCCTCCATGTCATTAGTATTTGGTGGCATTGCCCTTACACTGTGTGACTTGGGGGACACATTTTGGATCTTTCCACAGCTTCTCACAATAGTTGGTGGATTTTGGGCCGATTCCTCCTGACAGATCTGGTGTAGCTGAGCCATGTTTCTAGGTCGCCGCTCGCACCGCCCTTTTCAACTTTGCCCATAATTTTTCAATACGATTGACATCAGGGCTTTGTGATGGCCACTCCAAAACATTGACTTTGTTAACCTTAAGCCACTTTGTAACCAGTTTGGCAGTAGCTTCGGGTCATTGTCCATTTGGAAGACCCATTTCCATCCAAGCTTTAAGTTCCTGGCTGATGTCTTGAGATGTTCAGTATTGCCACATAATCTTCTCTCCTCATGATGCCATCCATGTTGTGAAGTCACCAGTCCCTCCTGCAGCAAAACAACCCCACAACATGATGCTGCCCCCATGTTTCACAGTTGGGATGGTGTTCTTAGGCTTCAAAGCTTCTCCCTTTTTCCTGAAAACGTAATGGTGGTCATTATGGCTACAGTAGTTATATTCTTGTACATAGAGGGTAGTATTATAGTAGTTATATTATTGTACATAGGGGCAGTATTAGAGTAGTTATATTCTTGTACATAGGAGCAGTATTATAGTAGTTATATTCTTGTACATAGGAGTAGTATTATAGTAGTTATATTCTTGTACATAGGGGCAGTATTATAGTAGTTATATTCTTGTACATAGGGGGCAGTATTATAGTAATTATATTCTTGTACATTGGAGCAGTATTATAGTAGTTATATTCTTGTACATAGGGGGCAGTATTATAGTAGTTATATTCCTGTATATATGAGGCGGTATTATAGTAGTTATATTCTTATACATAGGGGGCAGTATTATCGTAGTTATATTCTTGTACATAGGGAGAGTATTATAGTAGTTATATTCTTGTATATAGGAGCAGTATTATAGTAGTTATATTCTTGTATATAGGAGCAGTATTATAGTAGTTATATTCTTGTACATAGGGGCAGTATTATAGTAGTAATATTCTTGTGTATAGGGGCAGTGTTATAGTAGTTATATTCCTGTACATAGGAGTAGTATTATAGTAGTTATATTCCTGTACATAGGAGTAGTATTATAGTAGTTATATTCTTGTACATAGGGGGCAGTATTATAGTAGTTATATTCTTGTACATAGTGGCAGTATTATAGTAGTTATATTCTTGTACATTGGAGCAGTATTATAATATTTATATTCTTGTACATAGGGGACAGTATTATAGTAGATATATTTTGTACATAGGGGCAGTATTATAGTAGTTATATTCTTGTACATAGGGGGCAGTATTATAGTAGTTATATTCTTGTACATAGGGGGCAGTATTATAGTAGTTATATTCTTGTACATAGGAGCAGTATTATAGTAGTTATATTCTTGTATATAGGAGCAGTATTATAGTAGTTATATTCTTGTACATAGGGGCAGTATTATAGTAGTTATATTCTTGTACATTGGAGCAGTATTATAATATTTATATTCTTGTACATAGGGGGCAGTATTATAGTAGTTATATTCTTCTATATAGGGGGCTGTATTATAGTAGTTATATTCTTGTACGTAGGAGCAGTATTATAGTAGTTATATTCTTGTACATAGGAGCAGTATTATAGTAGTTATATTCTTGTACATGGGGCAGTATTATAGTAGTTATATTCTTGTACATAGGGGGCAGTATTATAGTAGTTATATTCTTGTACATAGGGGCAGTATTATAGTAGATATATTCTTGTACATAGGGGGCAGTATTAAAGTAGTTATATTCTTGTACATAGGGGGCAGTATTATAGTAGTTATATTCTTGTACATGGGGCAGTATTATAGTAGTTATATTCTTGTACATAGGGGCAGTATTATAGTAGTTATATTCTTGTACATAGGGGCAGTATTATAGTAGTTATATTCTTGTACATAGGGGGCAGTATTATAGTAGTTATATTCTTGTACATGGGGCAGTATTATAGTAGTTATATTCTTGTACATAGGGGGCAATATTATAGTAGTTATATTCTTGTACATAGGGGGCAATATTATAGTAGTTATATTCTTGTCTCATGACTGATGCTCATTAAGAAGTTTTCAGTGTACAGTTTCAGGATTGTTGGCTCTGAGCTGGAAAGTGTTTCCCACCCTGAGGCATAAACCACATGACACTGTCAGATTAATCAAGTAAATTCTGCTTCTGGATGAGAATCAGGTAAAAACTCAGCACACAGCCGCTCCTGTGTTATCCAGGCTGCTTCCAGAGGTATATACTGACATTATAAGGCCTAACGCAAAACTTAGCCCCCTCCACTGAAATGTAAAATAATTTCTTAAATAAAGTCACACCTGGAATTTCCATAAACCTCTGTATTATGTTGCAGTCTTAAAGTCATAGAACTGCAGCTGCCACTAGGGGGAGCTCCCTACATATGGATTTGCGCAGGGATTGGCAGCTGCAGACATATCTTAGGGCTTTGTAACAAGCACAGAAAGCATTTTGGTATAGGTTTGTAAAACTGTCCCCATGCTTTATACTGCAGCATGGCATTCACCCAGTAATTTTAGGCAACCTCTCGTATGTGACCTTTAGATGTAGATGACAGTGGTATGCAATGTGTGACCCTCTCCAGCTGTTGGGAAACTACAACTCTCAGCATGCACACTGTCAGGTCACATCTTGCAGAGTTTATATCATCACATAGTATTTTATATCGGTGACCCCTTTAAGAAAGAAGAGCGCTATCCCTTTGAATTAAAGTTTCCTTGTTATTTCAACATCCAGAAAGATAAAAGAGTAGCACAGCCGACTGCACAAAGCAGTGATTGGGGAAGACAGGGGGTCACATGAAAAACTGCGCACATCTGACCCTTCATAAATCAGCTCCTCCGAGGAGCCAGGCTTTACTTGCTGGTTGGAGTTAGAACAGCTCATAACCTTTCTCAGAACTCAGCAGGCGGCTTCTTCCAGATTTCCCCTCATACGGTGACCGGGCTCCAGCTAATACCTCTCCCAAAATGCTGTAATTAAGAGTAATTAAAAGTTGTATGTAATGCAAAACAAGTAATAAGGAATGCATGTGTGTGTGTACAATATTGCGCAAACGATTGACAGGTGTAGAAAAAATGCGGCGTTCAAATGTCTAAATCATCCGTTAGAACGGATCCTGCAGAGATCCATTGGCAAAATGATGTCTGCTGGATCCATTATGGAGGACGGATCCTTTAACGGATGGGTACTTGTCTTTCATTTGTAACAAATCCTGCAAGAAAAACGGATGACTAAATAAGTAGTAATGAGTAATCTGTTAACAGATCCTTTGTTGAAAAATACGGATCCATCAGACATCAGTTATTTGACAATGGACAAAAATGTTTTGTTTGCAGACGTTTTTGGCCAATGGATCTCTGCAGGATCCGTTCTCATGGATGATTATTACTAAACATGTGAACTCAGCCTAAGATTGCTTTTATTAAAACTGAATGAGCAAAAAAGAGAACTCTAAATCCCATCAATATTTGGTGATTGCTCTTTGTCTTCATCAGTTCTTCTAGGTACTTACTTGTACTTGCACACAAGTTTAGAAGGATCTCTGCAGGAGATTGTTCCAAACATCTTGGAGACCTGATCCCCGATCTTTTGTGTATGAGGCTCGTGTGGATCCTTCTGTCTTCTGACCCCCGATCTTCTGTGTATGAGGCTTGTGCAGATCCTTCTGTCTTCTGACCCCCGATCTTCTGTGTATGAGGCTTGTGCAGATCCTTCTGTCTTCTGACCCCCGATCTTCTGTGTATGAGGCTTGTGCAGATCCTTCTGTCTTCTGACCCCCGATCTTCTGTGTATGAGGCTTGTGCAGATCCTTCTGTCTTCTGACCCCCGATCTTCTGTGTATGAGGCTTGTGCAGATCGTTCTGTCTTCTGACCCCCAATCTTCTGTGTATGAGGCTTGTGGAGATCCTTCTGTCTTCTGACCCCCGATCTTCTGTGTATGAGGCTTGTGCAGATCCTTCTGTCTTCTGACCCCCGATCTTCTGTGTATAAGGCTTGTGCAGATCCTTCTGTCTTCTGACCCCCGATCTTCTGTGTATGAGGCTTGTGCAGATCCTTCTGTCTTCTGACCCCCGATCTTCTGTGTATGAGGCTTGTGCAGATCCTTCTGTCTTCTGACCCCCGATCTTCTGTGCATGAGGCTTGTGTGGATCCTTCTGTCTTCTGACCCCCGATCTTCTGTGCATGAGGCTTGTGTGGATCCTTCTGTCTTCTGACCCCGATCTTCTGTGTATTAGGCTTGTGCGGATCCTTCTGTCTTCTGACCCTCAGATCTCCTGTGTATTAGGCTTGTGCAGATAATATAATAATAATATTTATTCATTTATATAGCGTTATTAATTCCACAGCGCTTTACATACATTGGCAACACTGTCCCCATTGGGGCTCATAATCTAAATTCCCTATCAGTATGTTTTTGGAGTGTCGGAGGAAACCGGAGAACCCGGAGGAAACCCACGCAAACACGGGGAGAACAGACAAACTCCTTGCAGATGTTGTCCTTAGTGGGACTAGAACCCAGGACCCCAATCTTCTGTGTATGAGGCTTGTGCAGATCCTTCTGTCTTCTGACTCCAATCTTCTGTGTATGAGGCTTGTGTGGATCCTTCTGTCTTCTGACCCCCGATCTTCTGTGTATGAGGCTTGTGCGGATCCTTCTGTCTTCTGACCCCAATCTTCTGTGTATGAGGCTTGTGCAGATCCTACTGTCTTCTGACCCCCAATCTTCTGTGTATGAGGCTTGTGCGGATCCTTCTGTCTTCTGACCCCAATCTTCTGTGTATGAGGCTTGTGCAGATCCTACTGTCTTCTGACCCCCAATCTTCTGTGTATGAGGCTTGTGCGGATCCTTCTGTCTTCTGACCCCCGATCTTCTGTGTATGAGGCTTGTGCGGATCCTTCTGTCTTATATAGACAGGTGTGCGCCTTTCCAAATCACGTCCTATCAGTTTAATTACACACAGCTGGACTCCAATGAAGGAGCAGAACCATCTCAAGGAGGATCACAAGGAAATGGACAGCATGTGACTTATATATGAGTGTCTGAGCAAAGGGGCTGAATACTTATGACCATGGGATATTTCAGTTTTTCTTGTTTAATAAATTTGCATAAATTTCTACATTTCTGGGGGGGGGTTCTGACAAGATGGGGGATGGGGGGCAGAGTGCACATTAAGGAGAAAGAAAATGAACTATTTTGAATTTACCAAATGGCTGCAAATGTAAAGGGTCTGAATACTTTCGTACCCACTCCCACTGTCTATGCACAAAAATCATTACTAGCTTGTTTGTATAACGGTAGCAATATAATACTTTTTACAGGTTTTCTGTAATAGTGCTGGTATACTGTTAATGATTGTAAGGAATTCGGACTGTATAAATTAGAGCAGATATTTCCATGGCTGCACAAAGAAAAACTGGAATATCGCTTTAAATCATCTTTGCTTTTATTATCTTTGCTATTTTAGTGTTGGGGTCGCAGATCGCTTCCTAAAATATTTGCGATTTCAGTAGACTGTAAATTCAGACTTGAACCAGATCCCAAAAAATGTCCGCAAACAGAATGGAAGAGGAGGAATTTAATATGAGACGAGATCTGTGGGAAAGGCAAATAATTAATTAAAGAAACGTCTATTTAATCCCGGAGTTTATACAGCGCCAGCAAGAAGCACGAGCCTCCGGGCACGCCGGAGGAGCATAGCGGCACCATAGGGTCGGGCTACTGTGCCGAAAGCTGCCCCCTGGAAGTGAACGGGAGCATAAAGCAAGACATTATATTGTGGCTCTTGGGGGCCACGTGGGCTGGTATGTGGGCTCTCTAACCAAAGAGAGTTCTTTCCATAGAGTGACTATGGGAGTGATATATGTATGATAGACAACCATAGAGAAAGTGGAGAGGGAAGGAGGAAAAGCCCCGAAATTCCTGTATCTTGAATGTCCGGGTGACTGAAAGCAGCTGTACATAACAATGCAAATGGTTGTCAATACTACAATTTCCTGACCTTAATGATAGAAGAGTATTTCCTGAATATGGGGGTCACAGTGACGGACACAGACAGGAAAGGGCTCCTATGCAGGAACAATATATGGGCCCTTTGCAGTGTGGCGCCCTGGACAAGCCAGGACCTCACAGGTACTGCAACAACACACCCCACACCCCGGCTACGCACATTTAGGTCAAACACAAATCCTTCTTGCCTCTCTCCAGGGGCTGATGTCCACACCAGGGGGTGGGCCGGGCGGTTGGCCCCGCCCACCGAGGAGTTCACAGTCCTGGAGGCGGGAAAAGGAAGTGAGAACAGATCAGTTTTGAGAGGATTGGAAGTGAGGAGTGAAGTGGTAGTAGAGGAGACTGACCATGTCCGGGTGCGTGGCCCGGGCACATACAGCAAGGTTGGCAGACAGTGGTGACCGTCTGCAGGAGAGGCTGATTGAAGTGAACCGTAAGGACCGGGGACGGGCGGTGGCCCACCGATACCGGATCGAAGAGCGAAGAGAAGCCAGCACCATTCGGCAGGGCTTACGGACCCCGACCAGGCTAGGAGTCGCCGTAAATCCAGTCAAATCCGTTAGCGAAGGGAACCGCCGGGGTTTCCCAGCAGTCAAGACCCGATTGAAGGCAACCACTCAAACCGAGAAGGGAAATACAGTCACCGCCAAGGCTACAGTTCCCAGGGCCAGAGCCTGCGGACAAAAGGGGCTCCCTCAGCATCCATCCAAGCTGGGGAGCGGGTTACCGGTGGGAAGCCACTGGAGCCGTAAACACAACACAGGTGCAGGGAAAGGCAGTCACCACCAACCTACCGGGAGAGCTACCGTAGCTGTCTGTGGGACCCGTCCATCCAGCCGTTTGTTTTACCGGAGACTTTGCATTCATCATTGGCTGAGTGAGTACCACCGTGCCATGCGGCACAGCGCTGCCTCCGCGACCCTGCACCTCACCAGGCCCCGTAGCCCGCCTGCCATCCTTCCCTCACCGGGCCCCAGGACAACCAACCCCCTACCCACGGAGGGGAGAAAACAACATCCAAGCTGCTCCCTGTCACCGCTCCCGGGATCCCCGTCCAGAACAGCGGTGGTGCCACAACCTCACCACAACCGTGGGTGGCGTCACGGACAATATCCCTAAACCAAACCACCCCCCTTTCACTCACGGGCGAGGAGCGCCGCTCGAGTCCCCGGGATCCGGCACACCGCTTGAGCCACCACCGAGCAGCAGCAGCAGCCGGACCCGAGCAGTGGGTGAGCGCAGCGTCTCCTCCCCGCCCGCGACAACTTGGCGTCATGAGCAGGATCTTACCGCTCTGCCGTCTGGTAGAGGTACGCCTTGTGACCGCCGGAGGCGTCCGGCCGAAAATCTTGAGAAGCCGCCATTTTGGGCGCGAAAAGTCCCCGCTCGAGCGTCTTCCCGAGTAGTGGAGGCGCGAAAACTGAAACCCCACCCCTGTAGAGGAGGAGCCGGAAAAAGACTAAGGGGGGCGGATGGCGTCTGGCCACATGTAGCTCGCGGCTGTGGAAGCAGGGACGCCAGGACTCTGCGATCTACTGGTTCCTGGAAAGTACCGGTACCAACATGTCCGCCCCGTCCAGCTACGCAGAGGTTACAGAGCCTGTGCCCGGAACAGCGGCGTGGCTCAGGGCCCGAACGGCGGGAATCTGCCAGCGCTACCGGAGTCAGATATGTCTGCTGATGGAGCAGTGGACTGCGGAGGTGGAGGAGGTAGCTGCGGTCGCCCGGGTGTACGGAATGGAGGCTATGATGGAAGAGCTGGTGAGTGACCCACGCCCCTGTGTCCCTGAGGGACCGGCCGTTGCGGCTGAGGGACCCGGTCTACCCCTGGCCCCCATGCCGCCCCCGTCTTCCCTGCCCGTGCACCCAGCTACTGCTGGTCCATCTGACGTACACCCCCTCGTAACGGCAGCCGAAAGAGTGGTGAGCCCGGAGACTGCGGCAGCTGGCGGCAACCCGCCTGGCGCAGGGACAGATGATAGTGACTCCGGACTTGACACAGAGCCTTTTTCGGAGAAAGACGAAGGAGTCGTCGCCCTGTATGGCATGGAGGCCACTTACATCCCCCGGAGCGGAAATAACGGATATCAGGCGGCCCTTCCTCGTCGCGCCTGCTATGCGCTGGAGGGGCTGGTACCCGTGTTCTTCCACCCAGGGCCGGGTGAGGAGGACGAAAGTGAACAGTGAAGTCAGCAGAGCTCCGCTGCAAGTTGTCCCCGTTAGGACCACCAGTACAGATAGAAGTTTTGAATAAGTAATCAACAGAAGATGTAACCTGATTAGCACTTTGATTAAACCGGCCGTTGCCGGCAACCAGTCCCCGTAGGGACTTCCTGCAACCGTTGCGTAAGGGACTTCTTACGGACAAGCCCGAGAACTGGCAGGGCAACCACAAACTTAGTGGGATGTAAATAAAAATGTTTTGGCTTGATACCGTTACCGCCTCCGGAGAGGCTGATTTGGGAGGATGGGCCTGGAGGAAAGAGATGGCCCAGGCCCGCCACTACCGTAACCGGTGGCGATCCTCCGGGGGTTCAGGGGTCCCCATGGACGCGGGTCCCCTGAAAGAGACCGTACCCGCTCGGGCAGCCTGGTGATGGACTGGGGCAAGGGGTGCTGCCCACTTCTTAGGGGCAGCATCAGGGCCAGGTTGTTTGGGTGGGAGAAGAGCGGAAGCCGTTACCGTTTGCAACGTTTAAGTACTATACCTCCCGTTAAGGGAAGTTTTATACAAAAGAAATGCTTGTTTTTACTGTTTTATATGTTTTACCCCTTTTCTACAGTTAACCAAAAATAAAACCGGTGATGGACGGGCAGCCCGCGGACGGTCTGCATTTTACTAAGGGGGAATGTGGCGCCCTGGACAAGCCAGGACGTCACAGGTACTGCAACAACACACCCCACACCCCGGCTAGGCACATCTAGGTCAAACACAAATCCTTGTTGCCTCCCTCCAGGGGCTGATTTCCACACCAGGGGGTGGGCCAGGAGGTTGGCCCTGCCCACCGAGGAGTTCACAGTCCTGGAGGCGGGAAAAGGAAGTGAGAACAGATCAGTTTTGAGAGGAGTGGAAGTGAGGAGTGAAGTGGTAGTAGAGGAGACTGACCATGTCCGGGTGCGTGGCCCGGGCACAAACAGCAAGGTTGGCAGACGGTGGTGACCGTCTGCAGGAGAGGCTGATTGAAGTGAACCGTAAGGACCGGGGACGGGCGATGGCCCGCCGGTACCGGATCGGAGAGCGAAGAGAAGCCAGCACCATTCGGCAGGGCTTACGGACCCCGACCAGGCTAGGAGTCGCCGTAAAACCGGTCAAATCCGTTAGCGAAGGGAACCACCGGGGTTTCCCAGCAGTCAAGAGCCGATTGAAGGCAACCGCTCAAAACGTGAAGGGAAATACAGTCACCGCCAAGGCTACAGTCTCCAGGGCCAGAGCCTGCGGGCAAAAGGGGCTCCCTCAGCATCCATCCAAGCTGGGGAGCGGGTTACCGGTGGGAAGCCATTGGAACCGTGAACACAACACAGGTGCAGGGAAAGGTAGTCACCACCAACCTACTGGGAGAGCTACCGCAGCCGTCTGTGGGACCCGTCCATCCAGCCGTTTGTTTTACCGGAGACTTTGCATTCATCATTGGCTGAGTGAGTACCACCGTGCCGTGCAGCACAGCGCTGCCCCTGCGACCCTGTACCTCACCAGGCCCCGTATCCCGCCTGCCATCCCTCCCTCACCGGGCCCCGGGACAACCAACCCCCTACCCACGGAGGGGAGAAAACAAATCCAAGCTGCTCCCTGTCACCGCTCCCGGGATCCCCGTCCAGAGCAACGGTGGTGTCACCAATATCACCACAACCGTGGGTGGCGTCACAGACAATATCCCTAAACCAAACCACCCCCCTTTCACTCATGGGCGAGGAGCGCCGCTCGAGTCCCCGGGATCCGGCCCACTGCTCGAGCCACCGACCGAGCAGCAAGAGCAGCAGCAGCTGGACCCGAGCAGTGGGAGAGCGCAGCGTCCCCTCCCCGCCTGCGACAGCAGCCCAAGAGCTCATCAAAATGCACAAGTCTACCTGCTTTGGAGGTAAAAATGAACCCCCCCTTACCAAGGGTCTCAGTGCAAAGTTTGGACCTGGGCCCCCCCAACTATACACCGACACTCCGATAATGAAGCCAACACTCGTGGTACAGGATAGTGTCGCTGACACTTGGCTTTTTCCCTCAGCACTCGTTTTCCATGATCTGAAATCAGTCTCTTTATCAGCACCCAGCTTTTCTATGTTCTGATATCCATCTTGTCCTCAGCGCGCACCTTCCCCATGCTCTGCTATGCATCTTTCCCTCAGCACCCAGCTTTCCCATGCTCTGATATAAATCTTTCTCTTAGCAACCAGCTTTTCCATGATATTAGAGCAGGGGAAAGCTGGGTGTTGAGGGAAAGATGTATAGCAGAGCATGCAATGGGAAAGCTGGGTGCTGAAGGAAAAAGCCTCTTTCCCTCATCACAAAACCTTCCCCTCCCATGCTTCCATCTTTGTCCCCCCTCGTATATAGCTCACCGAATACTATAATGGCCCCCACATAGCCTTCCATATAGTATAATGTGTCCCACATAACCCTTCATATATTATAATGCGTGTCCATAGTCTTTCATATTTTTTATGCAGCCCACATACTGTTTAAAGCACACCCATAGGCCTCCATATATTATAATGCAGCGCCATAGTCATCCATAATATATTATGCAGCCCCTCCATATCATTTAATGTAGCCTCATAGTCCTCCATGTTTTATAATGCAGCCCCATAGTCCTCCATGTTTTATAATGCAGCCCCATAGTCCTCCATAATATATTATGCAGCTCCCATACCATTTAATGCACACCCATAGGCCTCCATATATTATAATGCAGCCCCATAGGCCTCCATATGATATTATGCACCCCAATACCATTTAATGCAGCCACTTAGTCCTCCATGTTTTATAATGCAGCCCCATAGTCCTCCATAATATATTATGCAGCCCTCATATCATTTAAGGCAGCCTCATAGTCCACCATATATTATAATGCAGCCCCATAGTCCTCCATATTTTATAATGCAGCCCCATAGTCCTCCATAATATATTATGCAGCTCCCATACCATTTAATGCACACCCATAGGCCTCCATATATTATAATGCAGCCCCATAGGCCTCCATATGATATTATGCAGCCCCAATACCATTTTAATGCAGCCCCATAGTCCTCCATAATATATTATGCAGCTCCCATACCATTTAATGCACACCCATAGGCCTCCATATATTATAATGCAGCCCCATAGGCCTCCATATGATATTATGCAGCCCCAATACCATTTAATAGAGCCACTTAGTCCTCCATGTTTTATAATGCAGCCCCATAGTCCTCCATAATATATTATGCAGCCCCATACCATTTAATGCACCCCATAGGCTTCCATGCACTATAATTCACCCCCATAGTCCATGTATAAGATGCCCTTCATATTGTGTTACGCAGCCCCCAAACCGTTTAATGCACCCCCCTAGGCCTCTGGCCACCTTGTACGCACTGATTTTAAAAAAAATAAAGAAACAAGTCTCCTCCAGTCAGTGTCCCGCGCTCTGCACTCTCAGCTCAGCAGCGCGCAGTGGTGACGTCACCGCACTTTGCTGCATTGAGACGTCGAGTGCAGGCACAGGGGGAGAATGATGAAGCATGGAGCAGACCACTTCACTCCATCCTTCATCATTATATTTGTGCGATGACGGGCGAGGCTGGCACCGGTCCCCCCCTGACTCATGGGCACAATAGCGGCTGCGTGGTCTGCCACTGAAAGGCGCAACTCCTCTCTCACAGAGAGGAGCTGTCTGCTTTTCTGCAGGGTGGGCGCCGGGCCCCTAACCCTGCGGGGCCCGGTCGTAGTCACGATCTCTGCGACTGCTATCGTTACGCCCCTGCCCTTACCTCTGGAGCACATGTGTGGCTGCACCAATGATATGTCCTCCCCGGGGGGGAGGGGGGGGGTTCAGATATCTGCTCAGTTGCCATAAAAACAAGTTCCTAATAACATTCTGCATCTGAGCAGATCTTGGAAATGATGTCTACAGTGGACACAGCTTGCGCAGATTTCAGCGGTATGTAAGGGCTGTATGTCAGGGTCCGGGAGGAAAAAGGGGGAATAGAGTCAAGTGATAGTTAATAAGGCCAAGTGTCCTCAGGCAGCACAGAGTATTTCAGGAAAGGCATGCATTGATGTTATGGGAGAAAGTCACCATAACTCCCAACTATGAAAGAAGAAGGGAAAAAAAGGATACTTTTTTACTTTTATTTGTTACTAGGTATACCCTTAACCTTGCCCAATCCTTTTTCTGTGCCCACATAGGTTTGTCAGGGGACTATTTCTTAGTGTTCCAGCCCACTATGAATCCTCTTTCTTGGCTCCCATACAGCATGATGCCCCATTGTGCCACCAGTCCACTCACACAATATGATGCCCCCATATTGCCCCACACATATTATGAAGCCTTAACATTGCTCCCCACACATAAAACTACAACAAATATCAACATAGCTGTGTTCCCAGCCCGTCTATGATGTCTGAGGCTCGGCACAGCAGGATCCTTCTGGTGATGTCAGTGCGCCTCCTGCCCTGAGCCTCAGACAGCGCAGAGGACATGCATAGATGGAGGAGCAATAGAAAGAGAAGAATGTGCCATCAAGTTCCCTTATGGTGAAGCAGACAGCAAATCCTCAGTTCAGAGGAGAAACCCCTCCTGATTAGCCGCAGCAATAGAACATATAGGGCTATTCGGCCATTTGTTGGACAAAGGATTACAAAACAATAAATATTTGTAGAATTGAATAAAACAGAACATTCCCATTATTATAGAAAACAAAATAAATGTGAGAACTTTTCCTACATGTATGATGGATCCACCATCAGGCTCAACTGCATCTGCATGCCAAGGACGCAGATTCACATCAGACCACACTCCTGGGACAGATTCCAAAATCTGAGAATATACAAATTAATTTGAGATGGTTTGCAAGTAAGAAAGTCACCTGTCCCCACATGTGCAGGTCAGAGGTGAAGTGTCATGATGTGAGTGGCAATGGACACAAGGGAACCGTCAAGGAAGGATCAAATGGGGAAAATTCCCAGCAGCGCAGAGTATTTCAGGAAAGAAAAATAGAATTCATATAATGATATTAGTGAGGTCAGCGCTTATGTAAATGAATAGGGAAGCGAGAGGTCAAAGACAAAGTTACATACAGCAGCACAGAGTATTTCAGGAAATAAGTGTGTGTGTGTGTGTGTGTGTCACAGGGGCTGCAGTGTCATGATGGAAAGAGGGGAATGGATACAAATAGAGGAGCATAAGCTGGTAGGTATATAATAGAAAGCGCAGGATTACCAGCAGTGCAGAGGATTTCAGGAGAGGTTGACTGGATAATGGCATGATGGAAAGAGGGGAATGGATACAAATAGAGGATCATAAGCTGGTAGGTATATAATAGAAAGCGCAGGATTACCAGCAGTGCAGAGGATTTCAGGAGAGGTTGACTGGATAATGGCATGATGGAAAGAGGGGAATGGATACAAATAGAGGATCATAAGCTGGTAGGTATATAATAGAAAGCGCAGGATTACCAGCAGTGCAGAGGATTTCAGGAGAGGTTGACTGGATAATGGCATGATGGAAAGAGGGGAATGGATACAAATAGAGGGGCATAAGATGGTAGGTATATAATAGAAGGCGCAGGATCACCAGCAGTGCAGAGGATTTCAGGAGAGGTTGACTGGATAGTGGCATGATGGAAAGAGGGGAATGGAAACAGAGGGACATAAGCTGGTAGGTACATAGGAGCAGAGGCACCAGCAGTGCAGAGTATTTCAGGAAAGAAGTGTGTGTGTGTGTGTGTGTGTGTGTGTGTGTGTGTGTGTGGTCACAGGGGCTACAGTGTTATGATGGAAAGAGGGGAACGGATTCAAATAGAGGGTCATAAGCTGGTTGGTACATAGGAGCAGAGGCACCAGCAGTGCAGAGTATTTCAGGAAAGTGCATGGTGTCACAAGGGCTGCAGTGTCATGATGAAAAGAGGGGAATGGATACAAATAGAGGGGCATAAGCTGGTTGGTATACAATAGAAGATGCAGTATCACCAGCAGTGCAGAGGATTTCAGGAAAATAGTGTCATCTTATGGTTGGTAGTGTTGTAGGGGCATGATTCCATTATATATTTCCAGCCTGATATATGAGGTGGCAAAACCAGGACATTACACTCCTGAAATACTCTGCACTGCTGGTGCCTCTGCTCCTATGTACCTACCAGCCTATGCCCCTCTGCTTAGGGGAATGGAAGCAGAGGGGCATAGGGTGGTAGGTACATAGGAGCAGGGGCACTAGCGGTGCAGAGTATTTCAGGAGCGTTATGTGCTGGTCTTGCCACCTCTTATATATCAGTCTGGAGATTAGCAGTGTCAGTGCTCTATTGTGCGTCAGTGGATCGGCCTCATCTCCTCTCGTTGCTTCCTCGGTGGAGATGGGTCTTCTCTGTAACAGTCTCACTTGTTTTCTATTTGTGCCCTGGAGAATTGGGTGACTTCCTAATAATGCTGGAATTAAGCCCAATCCATATCAGAGCCAAAGTAAAAAAAAAAAGTGACTGGAAAATTTGAGAGACCTTATAAATCTGCCGTTTCCATCTATCAGTTACTGGAATAGAACAAACAGCAACGGCTGCGGAATAAAGTCATCCAGAGAAACTTCAGATCAACGTCTGTTATGGAAAACTCTGCAGATCTTCTCCCCCGTCCCTCCCCAATTCTCTCCATTTACGTGCTAGAACCCCAGTTATCCTGCGGGGAGCAATGCACGAAGCTCAGCCGACCACTTCTGCTTCTCATAAACCTCTGAGAAGGAATCCCTGATAGCAACATTACAGATTTTATACTCCAATCACATCCAGAGCTGCAATCCTTGCACCCCTTCTCTTGTGCTGGATCCTGGGGGGATGTCATTATACCTATGATTAATGCAATGTACCTGCTTGTACAGTCTACACTGGCACTGACAACCTGTGCAGATTCTGCAGAGACTGCTAAGGTGTTTCAACTCAAATCTGCTGTTTTTGTGACTGCAGCTCTGGATGATCGAGTGTTAAGGGGGCTTTACACGCTGCGATTGCTAGCGATGTTGCGCGCGATAGCACCCACCCCCGTCGCTCGTGCGACATTTGGTGATCGCTGCCGTAGCGAACATTATCGTTACAGCAGCGTCACACGCACTTACCTTGTCAGCGACGTCACTGTGACCGCCGAACTATCCCTCCTTCAAGGGAGAGGGACGTTCGGCGTCACAGCGACGTCTCTTAGCGGCCGTCCAATAGAAGCAGAGGGGTGGAGATGAGCGGGACGTAACATCCCGCCCACCTCCTTCCTTCCGCATTGCCGGTGGACGCAGGTAAGGAGATGTTTGTCGCTCCCGCGGTGTCACACATGTGTGCTGCTGCAGGAACGAGGAACAACATCGTACCTGTGGCAGCAGCGATATTAAGGAAAGGAGCGACGTGTCAACAATCACCGTTTTTGGACAATTTTGCAATCGTTGATCATCACTCTTTGGTGTCACACGCTGCGATGTCGCTACTAGCGCTGGATGCGCGTCACTAATGACGTGACCACGACGATGTATCAGCAGCGATTTCGCAACGTGTAAAGCACCCTTTAGGGATCATTTCAATATAACAATAGACATCATTAATAAAACTGCCTATGGGCTCGAGCAGGCGACCGCTTCGGTCCTAGTGCGATGTGACAAAATATCAGATCCCACTATGGCCAATGTTATTCTATGATGCCGTGCATATGCGCAATTTTTGGCAGACTATGGATAAAATGACAGTATGTCCAAATTGCCTCCGTAAATCGGATCGCAGTTGGATATGCAACTTAGGGTTTCGGTTTGAGAGCATTGGAAGTGGTATGCTAATGACCTTCTGCTGTGAGCGTCAGTCGAGGGTCACGCGACTGTGATATGATCTTGCGATTGTATCACAGCTGTTTAGAAGAGGGAGGGAGCACTTTCTCCCCATCTCTGCTGCCTGTCTCTGCGGTCGGATGACAAGCGATGTTTCACAAGCTCCCATAGACTTGTATGGGGGTTAATGATTCGAGACTCAATGCAAAATGCAGCATGCTGCGATTCATTTCTCAGGACAGATATGGCATGATAAATCAATCGCAGATGGACACTGCACTTGTGCGAGTGCAGTCCGATATTTTATCGGATTGCATTCGTCCGTGCAAAACACAAGTGGAACTGGGTCCTAATAGAAAATATGTGACCCCAGGCTAACCAGAATAGGGAACTTGTTGCCATTTGGAAACAATCAACAAGCAGCTTTATTTTTTTAACCCCTTTCTACAAACACAGTGTGCATATCACAATAAGTGACACTGCGTGAATTTCCAGCCACCAAGTATTTGGGACCCCCCAGCCCATGAGCCATCATCTCTCCTAGTCTCCCTTCCTTCAGCATAGTACTGAACTCATTCTCCCCCCAAGCATCTGTTATATTTTGAGGAACATACTGATGTGATAATAGTTTGCCTTTTGACCTAATTTTGTTTTCCTTCGATTTGCTGAAATCAGACAAACATATATTTTTTCACTGTTTATTACATTTTTTATGTAATTATTGTATTACACTATCCCGAAACCTATCCCTAATTAGAATCAGAAAAAGTTTAAAAACTAAAGCATTTCTTATGCAGAGCGCAGCAGTCTATATGAGACGATGTTCCCATGACCTGTAATGCAATCCGTTTTGAGATCTGTTTGGAAAATGCAAAAACGGATCCGTATACTCTCCTTTGACTTTAATGGTGACGGATCATTTAACGGATGGTCCAAAATGTGTCATCTGTTAGGGCCAATCCAGTAGTATTTCGTTTTTAAAAACGGATCAAAAGTTCTGCATGCAGGATTTTTTTCCCAACAGATCCAAAAACAGTTGTCCAATGGATCCGTTGCCCATAAATGCTATATAGATGGAATAGAATACAATAGAAGAAAATCTGTTAGGATAAATGATAGATAGATATGTACTGCCCCTGCGGCAGTCGGACCGCTCGGATCCGGGGTTGCTGTGGCTCAAGGGTCTTCGGACCCGGGGGCTCGCGGCCACTCGAAAATCAAAAGGGGGAGGACTATGTGCAGGGGATTAGTGTTTGTGATGCCACCTGTGGTTCGCGGTAAGGGGAGTACCGCCGCTGCTGATGGGCATACCCGGGGGAGATGGAGTGGGGCAGCCAGATGACGTTCCCTCCATGGGTAGGGGAGGCCCCGGGACTCTGGATGGTGGAGGTGTAGTGGAGCGTGGTGCAGGCTATGCGGGCAGGTAGGACGCAGAGGGGGAAACAGCGTACTCACTCAGGCCATGTGGATGTTGGTGCGACCATTAAGTAGTCTCTGACACAGGAGTAAACCAGGTCTCTGGGTGCTGCTGACACTCTGGGGAGCTCGTCCGGGAATTCGTTCCCGTTGGTATTGCTGATGGTCCTAGGCCCTACCTCCATGCCCTTGTGTTTAGACGTTTCTGAGTGACCCCTCGGCTGAAGCTTTTGGGGTCCCGCTCCCTATCATTAAATAGAGGAGCTGTGCTCTCGATGGCTGACACTTGGGATTTCAGTGGGCCGCATGAACTGGAAAGCCCTATCCCCCTCGTTGTGTTGGTGCCTTCGATCTCTGAGCTCTTGGGTAAAGTTCATAAAGAGACTATCCTCCACAGGTTAATTATCAGGTTGCGTGAAGCTACTCAAGGATGTAGGGTCCAGAACCCCGCCGTGCTCGGTACCAGTCCAGTTACTAGATATTCTGGTACCGACTGTTCTCCAAAACTAAGTCTGGCACCTTTCTCCAATACCCTGCGACCGGGTCTCCAACTCCTCCGGTCCCAGACCACCGTCTGCGACCTAACCAAAGTCTCCCAGGGAGCCACAACTCCCCCAGCTCCTCACTCTCTGAGGGCTACTACTCCACTGACTATAATCCCTCCCATCAGTCTGCCTGAGCCCCTAGGCGGGTGGCCCTATGCCAGCTAGACCACACACTGGTGTGCCTGACAGGGTGTGGTGCAAGGTGTGGCTAGGATTTGAATGCTGATGGAAGCAATACCAAAGGTTAGGATCCCAGAACCATTGACTTATAGTATAACGGATCCGTTAACAGATCGCTAAAAAATGTCATTCGTTGGGACGATCCAATAACTTTTCATTCTCATTCCATTGTCATTCATTTTTTCAAACGGAGCCAAAAACGGATTAAATGAAGAACATGGGAACTCAGCCTGACTTTGCCAATAGAACAGTACTAGAGCGCTTTTGCTATTGTGGAGCTCAAGGAGGGTCCAATCCCATATACTTATAGTAAAATAATGTGGGACTCAAGTAGGTAAACGTGAAGCAAAAGTTTTTAATTTTACGTGAATTCAAATGTTACACTAGAATGGTTTCGGTTCCATCCGGAATCTTCAGGGTCCTGTAAATATTTACACAAAGAGTCAACAAAACGTAAATAAATCAATAATAGGAAATAAATAAATGTCAGCAGTTCTTGGAACGCAGAAGAAAACATAAAATCTAATATATAAAGCTGAATGTGTGTGTGTGTGTGTGTGTGTCCGGGATTGGCATCTGCACCGTCGCAGCTACAGCCACAAAATTTTGCATACTCACACATCAGGACCCCAAGAGCGTCATAGGCTATGTTTTGAGGGGAAATTTTAACCCCGCGCTTTACAGTTATTCGCCAAAAAACCTGCCTCCATTAAAGCGAATGGAGCTGGGAGCCACAGTGCTGCCAGAACTTCAGAAGAATGCGCAGCCACGCCCTTATATGGAATTTTGGCGTGTCACAATGCAGCCAGGGAAAGAGGCAGACACAGACAGGGTAAGAAACAGACACAATGAGACAGACACAGACAAAGAGACAGACACAGGGAAACAGACAGACAGGAAAAGAAAGGGAAAGAGACAGACAGGGTAAGAGACAGACACAGGGAGAGAGACAAAGGGAAATAGGGAAAGAGACAGACAGGGAAAGAGAGGGAAAGAGAGGGAAAGAGACAGACAGAGAAAGAGACAGACAGGGAAAGTGACAGATAGATAGACAGACAGGGAAAGAGATAGATAGACAGAAGGGAAAGAGATTGAGACAGACTGAGACAGAGACAGACAGGGAAAGAGACAGACCGACAAAGAAAGAGCGAGAGACAGAGAGATATATATAGAGGGGGAGACAGACAGAGAATGGGAGAGAAACAGAGAGACAGGTAAAGAGACAGACACAGACAAAGAGACAGAGACAGACACAGGGAAACAGACAGACAGGGAAAGAGAGGGAAAGAGACAGGGTAAGAGACAGACAAAGACAAGTAAAGAGACAGACAAAGAGACAGACATAGGGAAATAGACAGACAGGGAAAGAGACAGAGAGGGAAAGTGACAGAGATAGATAGACAGGTAAAGAGATTGAGACAGACGGAGAAAGAGACAGAGACAGTCAGAGACAGGGAAAGAGACAGACAGACAAAGAGATAGAGAGAGACAGATATATATATATATATAGAGGGGGAGACAGACATTATAATTTTAACCCGTGCGAAGCCGGGTAGTACAGCTAGTATTATATAAAAACCCAAACTGAATTCCCAAGAGGTTTCTTTTAAATCGCCTTTTATTATGTACCAATCCCTTACCCTCATGGGGCTTGTTAATTCACTTTTTTGATATATTTCTATATTTTTGGTAACAAGATATATTCTGTCCCACAGTCATATATTTCTTTATTATGCCCCTAAAAAAAACCCACAATAACAATATGCATAATTTCATCCTGCAGGGGGCGCTGTACCACATTTCCGTTACAGTAGAGAAATGTGGCGCTCACATGTATGGCTTGATGTATTGCTGACCGCAGATGAGGTCTCCTTCTAGAAATAGAATTAATTTGCAGAAAACAAAACATCCTATGTGCTGACAACAGAAGCAAGTGAAGGGTTAAAAAGCCCTGGGTGGGGGAGGGGGTTCGGCTGTTTTGGATTAACAAACCCCACTCCTCCCACTACCCCCAAGTTGTGTCAGTCGCAGCCTGGAGCACAGTGGGCTTATTCACTGGCACCGAGGATGGCGTCTCCCTTCCGCTCAGGAACACGCACATCGGCAGCGTTCTGTGTGCACAATACAAGGTGCACTACATGCATGAGTGTGTAAGGGATGGGGACATAGACCCTACAAGTGCGAGGGGTCCCGCTACGCCAGGATCTGCTCTTACTGTAAATTGAGGCCCCACCTTTGGAACCACTTTGTAAAATATATTAGTCTGTTGATTCCAGGCTTAATCCCAACTTGTATGTGTATGTCATAGCCAGAGGATATCCCAAAAATGTCTGATCGATGCGGGTACCATGACGGGGCTCATCTATCTCATGAATGGGACATAATCATGTGCCACCGTCACTGGAGAGGCGACTGCTCATGAATGACTCTCTCCAATGGTTTGTATGGGCATCCCAAATAATGGATATGATATTCAGCATTACCATAGGAATGAATAAAGAGCAGCGCATGCGCCATCACCCCTCCACAGTCAGTGGCACACGATGAGGCCAGGTCCCAAGACTGATGTAAGACTTTCAATCCATAGGAGAAGGGACAACCTCCTGATTGCTGGGGGTCCAAACTGGGATCCAGTGAATGGGGGTCTGAATGAAGCAGAGGTCGAGCATGCACACTCAATGCAGCAGAGGTCGAGCATTCACACTCAATGGAGCAGAGTTTGAGAATGCACACTCAATGGAGCAGAGTTTGAGAATGCACACTCAATGGAGCAGAGTTTGAGAATGCACACTCAATGGAGCAAAGGTCGAGCATGCACACTGAATGGAGCAGAGGTGGAGCATTCACACTGAATGAAGGAGGGGTCGAACATGCATACTGAATGGAGCAAAGGTCGAGCATTCACACTGAATGGAGCAGGGGTCGAGCATGCACACTTAATGGAGCAAAGGTCGAGCATTCACACTGAATGGAGCAGAGCTCGAGCATGCACACTGAATGGAGCAGGGGTCGAGCATGCACACTGAATGGAGCAGGGGTCGAGCATGCACACTGAATGGAGCAGGGGTCGAGCATGCACACTGAATGGAGCAGGGGTCGAGCATGCACACTGAATGGAGCAGGGGTCGAGCATGCACACTGAATGGAGCAGGGGTCGAGCATGCACACTGAATGGAGCAGGGGTCGAGCATGCACACTGAATGGAGCAGAGGTGGAGCACGCACACTGAATGGAGCAGAGGTGGAGCACGCACACTGAATGGAGCAGAGGTGGAGCACGCACACTGAATGGAGCAGAGGTGGAGCACGCACACTGAATGGAGCAGGGGGTCGAGCATGCACACTGAATGGAGCAGGGGGTCGAGCATGCACACTGAATGGAGCAGAGGTGGAGCATGCACACTGAATGGAGCAGAGGTGGAGCATGCACACTGAATGGAGCAGAGGTGGAGCATGCACACTGAATAAAGTAGGGCTCGAGCATGCACACTGAATGGAGCAGAGGTGGAGCATGCACACTGAATAAAGCAGGGCTCGAGCATGCACACTGAATGGAGCAGAGCTCGAGCATGCACACTGAATAAAGCAGGGCTCGAGCATGTGTGACGCCCTGGGCAAGCGCCAGGGGTCACAGGTAATGACACCACCACACCCTACACCCCGGATAGGTACACCAAAGCTACACAAGAAATCCTTGTTGCCTTCCTCCAGGGGCTGATGTCCACACCAGGGGGTGGGCCAGGCGGTTGGCTCCGCCCACCGAGGAGTTCACAGCCCTGGAGGCGGGAAAACCAGGCAGATGAGTTTAGTGAGAGATGAGTCAGGAGTTGAAGGGAGAGTGAGGTGGTAGAGGAGCAAGAGAGAGGAGTTAAGGTGGAAGAGAAAGTGACAGTGGAAAGCCTGAAGTTGGTCCGGGTGTGTGCCCCGGACTGAGACAGCAAGGTTGGCAGACGGTGGTGACCGTCTGCAGGAGAGGCTGATCGGAGGTTGCCGAAAGGACCGTGGACGGGTGGTGGCCCGGCGGTACCGGAACGGTATACGAAGAGAAGCCAGCACCATTGGCAGGGGCCTTTCGGATCCCGGCAAGGCTAGGAGTCGCCGTGAATTTGCCAAATCCGTCAGTGAAGGGGACCTCCGGGTCTCCCAACAACTAAGTCCCAATTGAAGGCAACAGTCCAACCGTAGGAGAGAGACACCGCCACCGCCAAGGCACCAGTTTCTCAGGGCCAGCGCCTGCGGGCAAAAGAGGGGCTCCTCCGGCCCATATCCAAGTCGGGGAGCAGGTTACCGGTGGGAACCCATCGCTATCAACAGTTACACTAGGTGCAGGGACAGAGACCGTCACCGCCAACTACCGGGGAAAAGCAACAGCAGCCGTCCGTGGGAACCGTCTTTCCAGCCGTGTGTTTTACCGAGAACTGTGTCAACGTCTCAGGCTGAGTGAGTACCACCGTGCCGTGTGGCACAGCGCTGCCCCCGCAACCCTGCACCTCACCAAGCCCCGCACCCGGCCTGCCATCCATCCCTACCCCATCACCGGGCCCCGGGACAACCAACCCCCTACCCACGGAGGGGAGAACTAACAACTCTGCTGCTCCCTGTCACCGCTCCCGGGATCCCCATGCAGAGCAGCGGTGGTGTCCACACAATCACCACAACCGTGGGTGGCGTCACGGACAACAATAAATCCCCAAAACCAATCCCCTTTTCACTCACGGGCGAGGAGCGCCGCTCGAGTCCCCGGGATCCGGCCCATCGCTCGAGCCACCGAGCAGCAGCGGCCGCAGCAGCAGCGGCAGCCGGACCCGAGCAGTGGGAGAGCGCAGCGTCCCCTCCTCCGCCCGCGACACATGCACACTGAATGGAGCAGAGCTAACCCATTAATGCCACTATCCTTGATGGTCTATGACACTAGAGTGGTTAATGTTGGCTTTCCTGGTGGCCAAGGGTAATGAACTGGTTATTGTCCCCGTGGCTTGTGGGAGAGTTCATGCCCCTCTTTGATGGGTGTCGGGGAGACGTGTGTCCTGGGGCGCCATGCTGCTCATTTCTTCATCATTATCTGTGGCAAAGAGGGGAACCTCATAGCCCTCCCTATGATGGGGCAGAGTGCATTCTCCATACTCTGCCCAATCATCAGGTATCAGAAAGGGGGATATGTCACAACTGGACTCCCCGATCCAGTAAATAAGATGCATTTTTATACGTTGGTCGCTTTAAGATCCACAAAGCCTCACAATAAATCAACTCTGAAACAAACATTCTTGTTTCCACTGATAAGAGCCAAATTCTGCGCAGCGCGGGCTGTTTATTAAACCCGGCTTCTATTTATATTCTCATTTAATTCTGTAGGATCCATAAACAGATTAAGCCATTGACATTTTCAGTAAATAGGGTCACATCAGGTAAAAAAACATGGACTGAGAGGAGAATGAATCGCCGTGAATCCGTGTGTACGACGAGGTATGAAGGCGCATTCTGCGGAGGAACGAGTCCGACCCGGGGCGGATTTGTCTATAATTAGGATAAATACACAAACCACATCCTGGATGTGACAGCGACACGAGATCAGGGGCCGAGGAGGCACATGACACTCATGCTCCATTATGTCAAAGGCTCGGCTGGCTGACACATGTTGTATGATCCAGATACCACCGCCGTCCGTACGACTATAGGGGTCTCCATATACAATGGGGTCCTAGGGTCTGAGGAGTGTGGGAGGAAACCGGACAACCCGGAGAAAACCCACAAAACACAGGGAGAACATACAAAATCTGGGCAGATGTGGTCCTTGGTGGGATTTGATCCCAAAGTCCAAAGCAACAGTGCTAACCACCGAGCCACCCTGCTCATACACACCATACCATGTCATCTATCTATTTTGTTTGTCCAGCAATACCTCCTACAAGAATTACAGAAATATATTGGCTGGACCCGTGCAGGCTCAGGCAGAGATCTGTATCTGGTAATCGTCAGACGCACAAGGAAGCAGATATCTGACTCCACCAACTGATAGTATCTGACAACTTTGGGCCAAGTTAAAGACTTTGTATATTTTTTCAGATAAATCTATGGAAAATAAATGAACAGACAGACAAGAATATGCAGCACGGAGTGAAAGCGATTAACCAGTTAAGATTGAAAGACAAAGCTGAAAGCAAAGAATCCTGTGTAGTGATGAGTGGGCACTACCATGCTCGGGTGCTCAGTACTGGTAACTAGTGATGAGCGGGCACTACCATGCTCGGGTGCTCAGTACTGGTAACTAGTGATGAGCGGGCACTACCATGCTCGGGTGCTCAGTACTGGTAACTAGTGATGAGCGGGCACTACCATGCTCGGGTGCTCAGTACTGGTAACTAGTGATGAGCGGGCACTACCATGCTCGGGTGCTGTGTACTGGTAACTAGTGATAAGCGGGCACTACCATGCTCAGTACTGGTAACTAGTGATGAGCGGGCACTACCATGCTCGGGTGCTGTGTACTGGTAACTAGTGATGAGCGGGCACTACCATGCTCAGTACTGGTAACTAGTGATGAGCGAGCACTACCATGCTCGGGTGCTCAGTACTGGTAACTAGTGATGAGCGGGCACTACCATGCTCGGGTGCTCAGTACTCGTAACTAGTGATGAGCGGGCACTACCATGCTCGGGTGCTCAGTACTCGTAACTAGTGATGAGCGGGCACTATCATGCTCGGATGCTCAGTACTTGTAACTAGTGATGAGCGGGCACTACCATGCTCGGGTGCTCAGTACTCGTAACTAGTGATGAGCGGGCACTATCATGCTCGGATGCTCAGTACTTGTAACTAGTGATGAGCGGGCACTACCATGCTCGGATGCTCAGTACTGGTAACTAGTGATGAGCGGGCACTACCATGCTCGGGTGCTCAGTACTGGTAACTAGTGATGAGCGGGCACTACCATGCTCGGGTGCTCAGTACTCGTAGCTAGTGATGAGCGGACACTACCATGCTCAGGTGCTCAGTACTGGTAACTAGTGATGAGCGGGCACTACCATGCACGGGTGCTCAGTACTGGTAACTAGTGATGAGCGAGCACTACCATGCTCGGGTGCTCAGTACTAGTAACTAGTGATGAGCGGGCACTACCATGCTCGGGTGCTCAGTACTGGTAACTAGTGATGAGCGGGCACTACCATGCTCAGGTGCTCTGTACTGGTAACTAGTGATGAGCGGGCACTACCATGCACGGGTGCTTTGTTCTTGCAACTGAGGTCTTCACAGAACAGCTGTAGTTACACTGAGAATAAATTACACACAGGTGACTCAGATTAGGAATTGGTCACTATTTTTTAAATATTTATTAAACCAGGTATCATTTCCGTTTCACTTCACAAATATTTGCTACTTTGTGTTTGATATATCAAATAAAATCCTATTAAAATATCTTTAGGTTTGTGGATGTAACGTGAAAAAATGTGGAAAGTTCATGGGGTATGAATACTTTTTCAAGGCACTGACACCTATATACATCAATATAAAAGCGTATGGTTAAAAACCTATGAAGATTCAGTAGATGTCTCCTAGAAGTGGTCTTGTCTTTGTAGCTTCCGTCTCTCGTTCAGTCTGTGCTGATACTTGGTGAGTGCGGGTTATATTTAGAGGTCTTGGGACAGAATAGATGAACCATTAACCGGTCGCTTCATTCCAATCACTTTACATAAGAGATCACTGGACGCGCGTCCTGGTCTATATTACTTATTGCTGTTACTAGGCAACCAGGACTGTAATGGTGACTTCAGAGATATTAATAATAACTGGCAGCGATAGTCCTGGGCTTTATCATCAGTAATTCCCCTGTATGTTCTGCCCTGCACTGAGCTCATCCCGGTCATCCGAACTGGATGATGGCGACTTGTAGATATTCACACTTACTGAGTTCTGCAATGAAGAAAATCCCCCTTTACTTTGCGCTATTACTATACTAGCACTGTACATTCCTACACGAATAGCTGGCGGATACACATCTACCATATAAACAGGGGCAGAACAATCCGCAATTGCCGGGATTGCAACCGCGACCGGGCCCAGGGGTGCAGGGGGCCCGCCGGCCCCAGCCGCTGCTTCAGCTGGATGTGTGTCCGAGGCTGCACATCCAGCTGAAATGCATCGCGGTGCAGAGAGTCGTCAGGTCCCTGTACTGCGATACACGCAAAACAGAAGCCGGCAGCTTTCATCTGCGTCCCAGTGACTCAGGGCGGTGTATGGCAATTATGTCATGCGTTGCAATAGCACCAACACCGATGAAAGCTGCCGGCCACTGTGCACTGGCTACACAGGAAGACGCTGCGCTGTGGGAGCCGAGGAGGGGGGAGTACAATGTTGTTTTTTTTGCATTAGACAGAATGGAGACATATTTACCAGAATGGGGACAAATATATCAGGAGAGGGACAGTAGATACCAGGAAGGGGACAGTATATACTAGGAGGGGGACAATATACACCAGGAGGAATCCAGCAGAGGAACAGTAGATACCAGGAATGGAACAGTATGTACCAGAAGGGGGAAAGTATATACTAGGAGGGGGACAATATACACCAGGAGGAATCCAGCAGAGGGACAGTAGATACCAGGAATGGAACAGTATGTACCAGAAGGGGGAAAGTATATACTAGGAGGGGGACAATATACACCAGGAGGAATCCAGCAGAGGAACAGTAGATACCAGTAATGGAACAGTATGTACCAGAAGGGGGAAAGTATATACTAGGAGGGGGACAATATACACCAGGAGGAATCCAGCAGAGGAACAGTAGATACCAGTAATGGAACAGTATGTACCAGAAGGGGGAAAGTATATACTAGGAGGGGGACAATATACACCAGGAGGAATCCAGCAGAGGGACAGTAGATACCAGGAATGGAACAGTATGTACCAGAAGGGGGAAAGTATATACTAGGAGGGGGACAATATACACCAGGAGGAATCCAGCAGAGGAACAGTAGATACCAGTAATGGAACAGTATGTACCAGAAGGGGGAAAGTATATACTAGGAGGGGGACAATATACACCAGGAGGAATCCAGCAGAGGAACAGTAGATACCAGTAATGGAACAGTATGTACCAGAAGGGGGAAAGTATATACTAGGAGGGGGACAATATACACCAGGAGGAATCCAGCAGAGGGACAGTAGATACCAGCAATAGTATAAAGAATGTATAATTCAGCTCACCTTCAGTGGCCCTCTGTGTTGAATTCCAAAGCCGCACAGGCTTGCAGGAGCTTACCTGCATGCACAGAAGAACACCAAATGAAGTATCCGGCACTGAGGAAAATGGAGTTCAGCCAGGTAATTTTCCAAATTTTATTCCACATTTGGTGTTTTAAATAAAAGAATACAAAGATCCAAATGGTAACTCCATGCAAGGAAGAAAAATTGACATAGTGACGCGTTTCAGCTACATATTGTAGCCTTTGTCAAGCCAGATACCAGGAATGGGACAGTATGCACCAGGAGGGGGACAGTATATACTAGGAGTGGCCCAGTATGGGAACATATATACCGGTATGTTAATCATTTTTACCAGGATGGTGTTAGATATACACCAGGATGTGGGCTAGAATGGGGAATATATATACCAGGATGGGGACATATGTACCAGGATGGGGGATATAATGGGGGGACACGTATGTCTTTATAGGATTTAGAACGCTAAATGTGCATACATTTGATCAATATAAAGGGGGGCCCAGGTCCAAGTTTTGCACTAAGGCCCATAGACCTCTAGTTTTACCACTACATATAAAAGTGGATTCGAACATTCTCTATATAGAATACTATAGCTGTATAAAACCACTCGTTTTCATGTTACTGATATCAATTGCAAAGCTGGACATTCCCTTTAATAATAATTAATAATAATATTTATTCATTTATATAGCGCTGTTAATTCCACAGCGCTTTACATACATTGGCAACACTGTCCCCATTGGGGCTCACAATCTAGAGTCCCTATCTGTATGTCTTTGGAGTGTGGGAGGAAACCGGAGACCCCGGAGGAAACCCACGCAAACACGGGGAGAACATACAAACTCTTTGCAGATAGTGTCCTTGGTGGGATTTGAACCCAGGACCCCAGCACTGCAAGACTGCAGTGCTAACCACTGAGCCACCGTGCCGCCCTGCTTTAAGACCCAAGCGCTCCCCCTGCAGTAATGCAGGATAAGTCATGATGGTGCTTCCTATAGATTTGATCTTTCTTTTTTGCCCAAAGGTGACATTGATATTTTTGGCATTATTATAACACGTTACTGTCCGCGTGCGTGACGACAACCCATGAATGCCAACGTTGACTTGGAAGATGAGAGAATCCAGGTAGACTCCCAGGTTAATTATCATCGAGAAGATAAGACGAGGAAAAGAAAACTAATTAAGAGTTCAGCTGCTTCACACTAATCAGGGATTTGTATCTGCTGACATCAAACACATATGGCCACCATTTTTTGGCTGTGGTTCCTGTGTTAACTGACTGCCAATAGCCAGAGGGGGTTCTGGTTTCAGTAGACACCTGCTTAGTGTTGATGGGTGCTCTTCCCCAGGACCGGAGATCTGAGCTGCTTACGTTAGTGCCGAGGTGCGACAGTACCTGTATTGTTGTCAGGAGTAAGAGCCCACGGCCCTACACAATGCCCATCTTGTCTCTCCTTGGCTGATGATGGTTGGGGTTTGCAACATATTAATCTTAATTGCTTTTTTTCCTGTTCTTTTTCTATTTACTTTTCCAAGGTGGTTTATTTCACCAAAGAAAACTAAACTAGAAATATTAATGACGTGACGACCAAAGGTAAATATTTACATATTTATCAGAAGACTATATAAAAATTATGTCCAGAAACGGAAGGACTCCTAAAGTGACCTTAATGCAATACATTATCTCCTGTATTATACTCCAGAGCTGCACTCACTATTCTGCTGGTGCAGTCACTGTGTACATACATTATATTACTGATCCTGTGTTACATCCTGTATTATACTCCAGAGCTGCACTCACTATTCTGCTGGTGCAGTCACTGTGTACATACATTACATTACTGATCCTGAGTTACATCCAGTATTATTCTCCAGTACTTCAGAGCTGCACTCACTATTCTGCTGGTGCAGTCACTGTCTACATACATTACATTAGTGATCCTGAGTAAGGGCTCATGCGCACGTTGCGTAATTACATGCATTTACGCTGCGTATTGCACTGCAGCGTAAATGCATGCGTCCTGCGGCCCCTGCACAATCTATGTAGAATGTGCATGAGACGTGCGCACGTTGCTTTTTTGAATGCAGCGATTTTGATGTTAAAATTTGGACCCAAATCTGTGCGTTCATAAACGCAGCATGTCAATTAATTAGTGCGCTTTGGATGCAGCTCCCACTCTGTCTATGGTGGGGGCAGCAGCCATAGCACATGAAATCACTTTTTTTTTTTTTTTTGAAACACTGCATCCAATATGCAGTGTTTCTGCAGTGATTTGAAGCGCACATGTGCTGTCAATTCCCTACAGAATATTCAGCAGTTACATGCGAACAAGCCCTTACACCCTGTATTATACTCCAGAGCTGCACTCACTATTCTGCCGCTGCAGTCACTGTGTACATACATTACATTACCTATCTGTACTGATCCTGGGATACCTCCTGTATTATACTCCAGAGCTGCACTCACTATTCTGCTGGTGCAGTCACTGTGTACATGCATTACATTACTTATCCTGAGTTACCTCCTGTATTATACTCCAGAGCTGCACTCACTATTCTGCCGCTGCAGTCACTGTGTACATACATTACATTACCTATCTGTACTGATCCTGGGATACCTTCTGTATTATACTCCAGAGCTGCACTCACTATTCTGCTGGTGCAGTCACTGTGTATGTACATTACATTACTGATCCTGAGTTACCTCCTGTATTATACTCCAGAGCTGCACTCACTATTCTGCTGGTGCAGTCACTGTGTACATACATTACATTACTGATCCTGAGTTACCTCCTGTATTATACTCCAGAGCTGCACTCACTATTCTGCTGGTGCAGTCACTGTGTACATACATTACATTACTGATCCTGAGTTACCTCCTGTATTATACTCCAGAGCTGCACTCACTATTCTGCCGCTGCAGTCACTGTGTACATACATTACATTACCTATCTGTACTGATCCTGGGATACCTTCTGTATTATACTCCAGAGCTGCACTCACTATTCTGCTGGTGCAGTCACTGTGTATGTACATTACATTACTTATCCTGAGTTTTATCCTGTATTATACTCCAGAGCTGCACTCACTATTCTGCTGGTGCAGTCACTGTGTACATACATTACATTACTGATCCTGAGTTACCTCCTGTATTATACTGCAGAGCTGCACTCACTATTCTGCTCGTGCAGTCACTGTGTACATACATTACATTACTGATCCTGAGTTACCTCCTGTATTATACTGCAGAGCATACTGGAAACAGTCAGTGAGTATGCATGCCCGCATAATGTTGGGGGCGTTAGTACGGTAGTTAAGCAAGCATTGTTGACCTTAGGGAGATCAACATATCCACTGCGGAGACACCATCACGTGTTTCTCAACGCAGTGATTCTAGAGCATTGCCCCCTGGGAAGTATGCAAATAAAATATGTTGATCTCCCTAAGGTCAACAATGCTTGCTTAAGTAGTCTTTTACTAGGCATTGCCCCCACTAGCCAGATTCCTACTCCACACTGATGAGGGGCAAATACCCCGAAACGGCTGTCTGTGGATGGATACCATGTTTGGCATAGGTGGTCTCCTTGACTGGAGACTGCCCTTCCCGTGGTTGTTCCTTCCCGGTGAAAGACCTGGCTAGTTTCCTGCCAGCGTTGAGAAATATGTGATGGTGTCTCCGCGGCTTTAGTATGGTAGTTTACTGCCTCTGTAGACACCCGGTCACAGTATAATTTCTTCGCTACCCATCAAAAAAAGAGAGAACAAATAAAAAACGACCAAATAGCACATGCCATCAATCCCTATTTTCAGGATCCATTTCTTAATCACCCCTTTGATGTCACTTGGAGGATTCTTTGAGATCCCAGGATCACGTCCCCTCGTACACGGCGTCTCGCGCCTGCGTCATCCTGTGTAATCGCGCTTTTCACGCTCTCGCAGGGCTGTGGATTTATTGACTTTGATTTTCTTTCATTACTGAGCTGTTTACACGTCATTATGTAGATCCTGTTGTGGCCTCCGCAGGACTGCACAGGGATTAAGATTTCTTATTACAAAGGGTGAAGAATTGTGCATCTTAAAGGCACAGTCACCCAAGATTGAAAGGGAAACCGACAGCAAATGCATGCTGCCCATGGGTGCTCAGCATGAATCAGTGCTGGCTGCGTTACTCCGGCTGTGTATATACACCCTATGATGCCACCACAGTCCCCTCCACACCGTATGATGCCGCCAGAGTCCCCTCCACACCGTATGATGTTGCCACAGTCTCCTCAACACCGTATGATGCCGCCACAGTCTCCTCAACACCGTATGATGCCGCCACAGTCCCCTCCACACCGTATGATGCCACCACAGTCCCCTCCACACCCTATGATGCCACCACAGTCCCCTCCACACCGTATGATGCCACCACAGTCCCCTCCACACCGTATGATGCCACCACAGTCCCCTCCACACCCTATGACGCCACCACAGACCCCTCCACACCGTATGATGCCACCACAGTCCCCTCCACACCGTATGATGCCACCACAGTCCCCTCCACACCGTATGATGCCACCACAGTCCCCTCCACACCGTATGATGCCACCACAGTCCCCTCCACACCGTATGATGCCACCACAGTCCCCTCCACACTGTATGATGCCACCACAGTCCCCTCCACACCGTATGATGCCACCACAGTCCCCTCCACACTGTATGATGCCACCACAGTCCCCTCCACACCCTATGATGCCACCACAGTCCCCTCCACACCGTATGATGCCACCACAGTCCCCTCCACACCGTATGATGCCACCACAGTCCCCTCCACACTGTATGATGCCACCACAGTCCCCTCCACACCCTATGATGCCACCACAGTCCCCTCCACACCGTATGATGCCACCACAGTCCCCTCCACACCGTATGATGCCCCCACAGTACTCTCCACACCGTATGATGCCCCCACAGTCCCCTCCACACCGTATGATGCCACGACAGTCCCCTCCACACCGTATGATGCCACGACAGTCCCCTCCACACCGTATGATGCCACCACAGTCCCCTCCACACCGTATGATGCCACCACAGTCCCCTCCACACCGTATGATGCCACCACAGTCCCCTCCACACCGTATGATGCCACCACAGTCTCCTCCACACCGTATGATGCCACGACAGTCCCCTCCACATCGTATGATGCCACAACAGTCCCCTCCACACCGTATGATGCCACCACAGTCCCCTCCATACTGTATGATGCCTCCACAGTCCCCTCCACACCGTATGATGCCTCCACAGTCTCCTCCACACCGTATGATGCCTCCACAGTCCCCTCCATACTGTATGATGCCTCCACAGTCCCCTCCACACCGTATGATGCCTCCACAGTCCCCTCCATACTGTATGATGCCTCCACAGTCCCCTCCACACCGTATGATGCCACGACAGTCCCCTCTACACCGTATGATGCCACGACAGTCCCCTCCACACCGTATGATGCCACGACAGTCCCCTCCACACCGTATGATGCCACCACAGTCCCCTCCACACCGTATGATGCCACCACAGTCCCCTCCGTGTCAGAGGCAGCAAAACATCTCTGACCTCCACCATATTTGACTGTAGGTGCTGTGATCTTTACGTTGTAGGGCTCATTCCATTTTCAGTAAACAGTAGAATGATGTGCTTTACCATAAAGCTCTATTTTGGTCTCATCTGTTCACATGTCGCTTTCCCAGAAGGATTTTGGTTACTCCTATACATTTTGACAAACTGCTGTCTACCTGTTTTCTGTCTGTGTCAGTAGTGGGCTCATCCTTGGTCTCCTACATAGCGTTTCATTTCATTTCAGATGTGTACAGATAGATCACGCTGACACTGATGGCCCCTGAGTCTGCAGGGCAGCTTGAATTTCTTTGGAACTTGATTGGTGCTTATAAACTCTCTGGATTATCCTGCATTGCAAACTTTCATCACTTTTTCTCTGCCGTCCATGTCCAGGGAGATTAGCTACAATGCCATGGGTTGTAAACTTCTTCATTATGTTGCGCACCATGGACAAAGGAACATCAAGATATCTGCAGATGAATTTGTAACCTTGAGATTGTTGATATTTTTCTAAAATTTGGTTCTGAAGTCCTCAGACAGTCCTCTTCTCCTCTTGCTGTTCTCCATGCTTAGTGCGGCATACACAGACCCACAAAGATTGAGTCAACTTCTCCCATTTTTACCCGGTTTCAGGTCTGATTTTCATATTGCCCACACCTGTTACTTACCACCGGTGAGATTAAATGAACATCACCTGCTTGAAACAAAGTTGTTTACCCACAATTTTTGAAAGCTGTCAACAGTTTTGTCCTGACCATTTTTGGAGTTTTGTGTGAAATGAATATGGGAATAGAGATATGCATTACTGCTATGAAAAAATGGAAAAATTGAGATACTTAGCACACAAAAATGGCTACTTTTATGTGAGCCCAACAGCCAAAGGCAAGGCGACAACTTTTGCTGGGTCAATATTAAACTAATGAATTTTTTTTGGTTAAAAAAACCCTACAATGTATGGGTGGACACTTAGCAGCTGAAAGTTTTAATATGAGGTTCTGCAGCAGCTGAGGGTTGTATTATGTGTTTCTGCAACAGCTAAGGTGTTAAAAAAGAAGTTCTGCAGCAACTGAGGGTATAATATGAGGTTTCGGCAGCAGCTGAGGAGTGCATTATGATATTCTGCAGCAGCTAAAGGGTCCATTATGAGGCTCTGAAGCAACTGAGGTGTGCATTATGAGGTTCTACAGTAGCTGAGGTGTCCATTATAGACACCTCAGCTACTGTAGAACCTCATAATGCACACCTCAGCTTCTGCAGAACATTATAATACACACCTCGGCTGCTGCAGAACATTATAATACACACCTTGACTGTTGCAAAACATCATTATAATGTTCTGCAGCAGCCAAGGTGTGTATTATAATGTTCTGCAGAAGCTGGGGTGTGTATTATGATGTTCTGCAGCAGCTGAGGTGTGCATTACAGCATGTGAAGTGTGCATTACATGTTTCTACAGCAGCTGAGGTTTGTATTATGTGTTTCTACAACAGCAAAGGTGTGAAAAAAGAAGTTCTGCAGCAAGTAAGGGGTTTTAATATGAGGTTTGGCAGCAGCTGAGGGGTGCATTATGATATTCTGCAGCAGCTGAGGAGTGCATTATGAGGTTCAACAGTAGCCAAGGTGTATATTATGATGTTCTGCAGCAGCTGAGGTGCGCATTACACGGTTCTACAGCATCTGAAGTGCGCATTACAAGGTTCTGCAGCAGCTGAGGTGTACATTACATGATTCTACAGCAGCTGGAGTGTGCATTACGAGGTTCTGCAGCAGGTGAGGTATGCATTACAAAGCTCTGCAGCAGCTGAGGAGTGTAGTATGAAGCTCTGCACCAGCTGAAGTAAGCAGTACAAGATTCTGCAGCAGCTATGGTCTGTACTATGAGGTTCTGCAGCAGCTGAGGTGTGCATTACAAGGTTCTGCAGAGGCTGAGGTGTGCATTACGAGGTTCTGCAGCAGCTGAGGTGGGCATTACGAGGTTCTGCAGAGGCTGAGGTGTGCATTACGAGGTTCTGCAGCAGCTGAGGTGGGCATTACAAGGTTCTGCAGCGGCTGAGGTGTGCATTACGAGGTTCTGCAGCGGCTGAGGTGTGCATTACGAGGTTCTGCAGCAGCTGAGGTGTGCATTACGAGGTTCTGCAGCAGCTGAGGTGTGCATTAAGAGGTTCTGCAGCAGCTGAGGTGTGCATTACAAGGTTCTGCAGCAGCTGAGGTGTGCATTACGAGGTTCTGCAGCAGCTGAGGTGTGCATTACGAGGTTCTGCAGAGGCTGAGGTGTGCATTACGAGGTTCTGCAGCAGCTGAGGTGGGCATTACAAGGTTCTGCAGCGGCTGAGGTGTGCATTACGAGGTTCTGCAGCGGCTGAGGTGTGCATTACCAGGTTCTGCAGCAGCTGAGGTGTGCATTACGAGGTTCTGCAGCAGCTGAGGTGTGCATTAAGAGGTTCTGCAGCAGCTGAGGTGTGCATTACAAGGTTCTGCAGCAGCTGAGGTGTGCATTATTAGTCTTAGAGACCACTACAAACTTTGAAAGGACCCCTTAACCATAATCTTTCCATCTGCCGGTGATGAAACACATCCTCACTGTACAGAGAGGTTATGGAGAGTCACAGCAGCTGCAAAGCCACCGAGACATTCCTCCTGGCACAGATCAGTCGCTCATGTGTCTCCCATAGACAGCTGCTCTGAGCTGTGCAGCGAGGGCAGCAGAGGGCACAGCACTCACACATGCCCCATCAGTGACTCACTGCCTAAATGTAAGGGCATGCCTGGGATGTGACCAGCGCCATGTAATGCAACATGAGGAATAATGACGCTCATCGGAGTAATACCGGCTACTCCCGTCACGTGGGGGGGTTAGGATTGCCCATGCGGGTGTTCGTCACTCCTCCAAATCTCCCCATAGGGTCAAGATGAGACGCTGCACCTAGAGTGCCATAGAGGAAAGGGGGCAACGTGGCATTAGCCATGGCTTTGGGTTTGTAAACCCGGTGACCGCGCTGCTGATCATTGACTGGGTTTGTATACAGAGCTGACATTATATACCCCAGGCCTGTACCTCCGGGGCAGAGGTGTACCCGCAGCGCCGGCAAACAATTTCTTCTTGTTTGCAGCGCATTTTATTAGACAATGGGCAACCTGTGATTCTCTGCAGGAGCGACGGGCACCTTAATCAAGGTCAAATGCAAAAATGCACGGGAGCAATCCGACAAGAACCAAACCCAAACCCAGGGGTACGGCTGTGCAGGCGCTCGCTCCATATGGAAGCAGGGGTACGGCTGTGCAGGCGCTCGCTCCATATGGAAGCAGGGGTACGGCTGTGTAGGCGCTCACTCCATATGGAAGCAGGGGTACAGCTGTGTAGGCGCTCACTCCATATGGAAGCAGGGGTACGGCTGTGTAGGCGCTTGCTCCATATGGAAGCAGGGGGTGGCTGTGTAGGCGCTCGCTCCCTATGGAAGCAGGGGTACGGCTGTGTAGGCGCTCGCTCCATATGGAAGCAGGGGGACGGCTGTGTAGGCGCTCGCTCCATATGGAAGCAGGGGTACGGCTGTGTAGGCGCTCGCTCCATATGGAAGCAGGGGGACGGCTGTGTAGGCGCTCGCTCCATATGGAAGCAGGGGTACGGCTGTGTAGGCGCTTGCTCCATATGGAAGTAGGGGTACGGCTGTGTAGGAGCTTACTCCATATGGAAGCAGGGGTACGGCTGTGTAGGAGCTTACTCCATATGGAAGCAGGGGTACAGCTGTGTAGGCGCTTGCTCCATATGGAAGCAGGGGTACGGCTGTGTAGGAGCTTACTCCATATGGAAGCAGGGGTACGGCTGTGTAGGAACTTACTCCATATGGAAGCAGGGGTACGGCTGTGTAGGAACTTACTCCATATGGAAGCAGGGGTACGGCTGTGTAGGAACTTACTCCATATGGAAGCAGGGGTACGGCTGTGTAGGAACTTACTCCATATGGAAGCAGGGGTACGGCTGTGCAGGCGCTCGCTCCATATGGAAGCAGGGGTACGGCTGTGCAGGCGCTCACTCCATATGGAAGCAGGGGTACGGCTGTGTAGGCGCTCGCTCCATATGGAAGCTGGGGGACGGCTGTGTAGGCGCTCGCTCCATATGGAAGCAGGGGTACGGCTGTGTAGGCGCTTGCTCCATATGGAAGTAGGGGTACGGCTATGTAGGAGCTTACTCCATATGGAAGCAGGGGTACGGCTGTGTAGGAGCTTACTCCATATGGAAGCAGGGGGTGGCTGTGTAGGTGCTTGCTCCATATGGAAGCAGGGGTACGGATGCGTAGGTGCTTACTCCATATGGAAGCAGGGGTACGGCTGCGTAGGCGCTTGCTCCATATGGAAGCAGGGGTACGGCTGTGTAGGAGCTGACTCCATATGGAAGCAGGGCGGTGGCTGTGTAGGTGCTTGCCCCATATGGAAGCAGAGGTACGGCTGTGCAGGCGCTCGCTCCATATGGAAGCAGGGGTACGGCTGTGCAGGCGCTTGCTCCATATGGAAGCAGGGGTACAGCTGTGTAGGAGCTTACTTCATATGGAAGCAGGGGTATGGCTGTGTAGGCGCTCGCTCAATATGGAAGCAGGGGTACGGCTGTGTAGGAGCTTACTCCATATGGAAGCAGGGGTACGGCTGTGTAGGCGCTCGCTCAATATGGAAGCAGGGGTACGGCTGTGTAGGAGCTTACTCCATATGGAAGCAGGGGTATGGCTGTGTAGGCGCTCACTCCATATGGAAGCAGGGGGGTGGCTGTGTAGGCGCTCGCTCCATATGGAAGCAGGGGTACGGCTGTGTAGGCGCTCGCTCCATATGGAAGCAGGGGGACGGCTGTGTAGGCGCTCGCTCCATATGGAAGCAGGGGGACGGCTGTGTAGGCGCTTGCTCCATATGGAAGTAGGGGTACGGCTGTGTAGGAGCTTACTCCATATGGAAGCAGGGGTACGGCTGTGTAGGCGCTCGCTCCATATGGAAGCAGGGGGACGGCTGTGTAGGCGCTTGCTCCATATGGAAGCAGGGGTACGGCTGTGTAGGAGCTTACTCCATATGGAAGCAGGGCGGTGGCTGTGTAGGTGCTTGCCCCATATGGAAGCAGGGGTACGGCTGTGTAGGCGCTTGCTCCATATGGAAGCAGGGGTACGGCTGTGTAGGAGCTGACTCCATATGGAAGCAGGGCGGTGGCTGTGTAGGTGCTTGCCCCATATGGAAGCAGGGGTACGGCTGTGTAGGCGCTCGCTCCATATGGAATCAGGGGTACAGCTGTGTAGGCGCTTGCTCCATATGGAAGCAGGGGTACGGCTGTGTAGGCGCTCAATCCATATGGAAGCAGGGGTACGGCTGTGTAGGCGCTTGCTCCATATGGAAGCAGGGGTACGGCTGTGTAGGAGCTTACTCCATATGGAAGCAGGGGGACGGCTGTGTAGGCGCTTGCTGCATATGGAAGCAGGGGTACGGCTGTGTAGGTGCTTGCTCCATATGGAAGCAGGGGTACGGCTGTGTAGGAGCTTACTCCATATGGAAGCAGGGGTACGGCTGTGTAGGAACTTACTCCATATGGAAGCAGGGGTACGGCTGTGTAGGAACTTGCTCCATATGGAATCAGGGGTACAGCTGTGTAGGCGCTTGCTCCATATGGAAGCAGGGGTACGGCTGTGTAGGAACTTACTCCATATGGAAGCAGGGGTATGACTGTGTAGGAACTTACTCCATATGGAAGCAGGGGTACGGCTGTGTAGGAGCTTACTCCATATGGAAGCAGGGGTACGGCTGTGTAGGAGCTTACTCCATATGGAAGCAGGGGTACGGCTGTGTAGGAACTTACTCCATATGGAAGCAGGGGTACGGCTGTGTAGGAACTTGCTCCATATGGAATCAGGGGTACAGCTGTGTAGGCGCTTGCTCCATATGGAAGCAGGGGTACGGCTGTGTAGGAACTTACTCCATATGGAAGCAGGGGTATGACTGTGTAGGAACTTACTCCATATGGAAGCAGGGGTACGGCTGTGTAGGAACTTACTCCATATGGAAGCAGGGGTACGGCTGTGTAGGAACTTACTCCATATGGAAGCAGGGGTACGGCTGTGTAGGAACTTACTCCATATGGAAGCAGGGGTACGGCTGTGTAGGCGCTCACTCCATATGGAAGCAGGGGTACGGCTGTGCAGGCGCTCACTCCATATGGAAGCAGGGGTACAGCTGTGTAGGCGCTCGCTCCATATGGAAGCAGGGGTACGGCTGTGTAGGAGCTTACTCCATATGGAAGCAGGGGTACAGCTGTGTAGGAGCTCACTCCATATGGAAGCAGGGGTACGGCTGTGTAGGCGCTCACTCCATATGGAAGCAGGGGTACGGTTGTGTAGGCGCTCGCTCCATATGGAAGCAGGGGTACGGCTGTGTAGGAACTTACTCCATATGGAAGCAGGGGTACGGCTGTGTAGGCGCTCACTCCATATGGAAGCAGGGGTACGGCTGTGTAGGCGCTTGCTCCATATGGAAGCAGGGGTACGGCTGTGTAGGAGCTTACCCCATATGGAAGCAGGGGTACAGCTGTGTAGGCGCTTGCTCCATATGGAATCAGGGGTACGGCTGTGTAGGCGCTCACTCCATATGGAAGCAGGGGTACGGCTGTGTAGGCGCTTGCTCCATATGGAAGCAGGGGTACGGCTGTGTAGGAGCTTACTCCATATGGAAGCAGGGGTACAGCTGTGTAGGCGCTTGCTCCATATGGAATTAGGGGTACGGCTGTGTAGGCGCTCACTCCATATGGAAGCAGGGGTACGGCTGTGTAGGCGCTTGCCCCATATGGAGTCACAATTTTTGCAGCATTTTGTGCATGGCGGTATTTCTCGGCTCTGCTACATCTATGCACAACCTGTTCTTTTCACCACTCATGTGACATTATCTGGCATGCGAGTTACTATAGAGCTCTGACTCTCCGCAGTGCGACCTTGTGCGGGGGAACATTTGAGGTTTGCAGCAGGAGGGTTTTGCGTTGCTGTCATAATAGCGGCACGGTTTGATCTTTACCTTGTGGGATTTTGTGTTTGTCACAGAAAAAAAAATCAGATCCTTTGTAATGTGAAGAGCCACAGACGTCACTTCACTGACGTGAGAGGAAACCCCGCACAATATGCCCCCGGTATAACGCAGGTGACCAAAAGCAGCCATTTCTTCTGCTCTCTGCGGTGATGACGCCGGGGCTCCTCCGGTTTTGTGAAAATGCCGTATTTTATGCAGCTGCAGTGGACTCTGACTTGCTGTTGTGAAACTACAACTCCCAGCATGCCCTGTAACAGATGTAGATGCATATGTTACATTGTAACAGCACCGCAGCTGTGAGTGCAGGATGGGTTCAGCTCAGGTTCTTTATCTCATACTTTGTGTTACATTGTAACAGCTCTGCAGCTGTGAGTGCAGGATCGGTTCAGCTCAGGTTCTTTATCTCATACTTTGTGTTACATTGTAACAGCTCCGCAGCTGTGAGTGCAGGATCGATTCAGCTCAGGTTCTTTATCTCATACTTTGTGTTACATTGTAACAGCTCTGCAGCTGTGAGTGCAGGATGGGTTCAGCTCAGGTTCTTTTATCTCATACTTTGTGTTACATTGTAACAGCACCGCAGCTGTGAGTGCAGGATGGGTTTAGCTCAGGTTCTTTTATCTCATACTTTGTGTTACATTGTAACAGCTCCGCAGCTGTGAGTGCAGGATCGGTTCAGCGCATGTTCTTTATCTCATACTTTGTGTTACATTGTAACAGCTCCGCAGCTGTGAGTGCAGGATCGGTTCAGCTCAGGTTCTTTTATCTCATACTTTGTGTTACATTGTAACAGCTCTGCAGCTGTGAGTGCCGGATCGGTTCAGCGCATGTTCTTTATCTCATACTTTGTGTTACATTTGCTTTCTGTCAGCAATTGGAAATACTTTTCCTTATATCCAGAGACTGAAAATTTACTTCACCCCTATTTCGTCTCACAGCTGAGGGTTTGCTACAGTTGTATCTAGTCTAGGTAATTGTTTATGAACTAAGGCTCACATTGTCCTTTTGTCTGTTCCGTTTTAAAATGAGCGCATGAAATGAATCCTTCCGCTGATGCCACCGAAGCGCAGACTCCATTAATAATTATCTGCTCCATCTGGTGCCAAGAACAGAAAAACAGATCATCCAAAATCCTGGGACTTCTTCATAGTTTTATAGAATGAAAGAAAAGAGAGAAAAAAGAAGTTCTTTTATGTCTGATCTAAACACGGTCACCAAATGGAAACCAGACAGACCCCAATCAGCGAGACCCCTCTGATGCTGTATATAAAACAAAACAAAGGGTCTTGAAAATCTTCCAGAAAAATGATCAAGTTCCCCATTGATTTCCATTATACTTGGGTGATATAATCAAGCCCATCCAAGCGTCTGACTGCTCGTTATGAGACCAGAGCATGGTAGTGCCCGCTCATCACTAGTTACGAGTACAGAGCATCTGAGCATGGTAGTGCCCGCTCATCACTAGTTACCAGTACTGAGCACCTGAACATGATGATAGTGCCCGCTCATCACTAGTTACCAGTACTGAGCACCCGAGCATGGTAGTGCCCGCTCATCACTAGTTACCAGTACAGAGCACTCGAGCATGGTAGTGTCCACTCATCACTAGTTACCAGTACTGAGCACCCGAGCATGGTAGTGCCCACTCATCACTAGTTACCAGTACTGAGCACCTGAGCATGGTAGTGCCCGCTCATCACTAGTTACCAGTACAGAGCACCCGAGCATGGTAGTGCCCGCTCATCACTAGTTACCAGTACTGAGCACCCGAGCATGGTAGTGCCCGCTCATCACTAGTTACGAGTACTGAGCACCCGAGCATGGTAGTGCCCGCTCATCACTAGTTACCAGTACAGAGCACCCGAGCATGGTAGTGCCCACTCATCACTAGTTACCAGTACTGAGCACCGGAGCATGGTAGTGCCCGCTCATCACTAGTTACCAGTACTGAGCACCTGAGCATGGTAGTGCCCACTCATCACTAGTTACCAGTACTGAGCACCTGAGCATGGTAGTGCCCACTCATCACTAGTTACCAGTACTGAGCACCCGAGCATGGTAGTGCCCGCTCATCACTAGTTACGAGTACTGAGCACCCGAGCATGGTAGTGCCCGCTCATCACTAGTTACCAGTACAGAGCACCCGAGCATGGTAGTGCCCACTCATCACTAGTTACCAGTACTGAGCACCGGAGCATGGTAGTGCCCGCTCATCACTAGTTACCAGTACTGAGCACCTGAGCATGGTAGTGCCCACTCATCACTAGTTACCAGTACTGAGCACCCGAGCATGGTAGTGCCCGCTCATCACTAGTTACGAGTACTGAGCACCCGAGCATGGTAGTGCCCGCTCATCACTAGTTACCAGTACAGAGCACCCGAGCATGGTAGTGCCCACTCATCACTAGTTACCAGTACTGAGCACCGGAGCATGGTAGTGCCCGCTCATCACTAGTTACCAGTACTGAGCACCTGAGCATGGTAGTGCCCACTCATCACTAGTTACCAGTACTGAGCACCTGAGCATGGTAGTGCCCGCTCATCACTAGTTACCAGTACTGAGCACCGGAGCATGGTAGTGCCCGCTCATCACTAGTTACCAGTACTGAGCACCTGAGCATGGTAGTGCCCACTCATCACTAGTTACCAGTACTGAGCACCTGAGCATGGTAGTGCCCGCTCATCACTAGTTACCAGTACTGAGCACCTGAGCATGGTAGTGCCCACTCATCACTAGTTACCAGTACTGAGCACCTGAGCATGGTAGTGCCCACTCATCACTAGTTACCAGTACTGAGCACCTGAGCATGGTAGTGCCCGCTCATCACTAGTTACCAGTACTGAGCACCTGAGCATGGTAGTGCCCGCTCATCACTAGTTACCAGTACTGAGCACCTGAGCATGGTAGTGCCCACTCATCACTAGTTACCAGTACTGAGCACCTGAGCATGGTAGTGCCCACTCATCACTAGTTACCAGTACTGAGCACCTGAGCATGGTAGTGCCCGCTCATCACTAGTTACGAGTACAGAGCACCCGAGCATGGTAGTGCCCACTCATCACTAGTTACCAGTACTGAGCACCCGAGCATGGTAGTGCCCGCTCATCACTAGTTACCAGTACTGAGCACCCGAGCATGGTAGTGCCCGCTCATCACTAGTTACCAGTACAGAGCACCTGAGCATGGTAGTGCCCGCTCATCACTAGTTACGAGTACTATTATGGCTTCCAGAGGACCTATGATCCAATGTAACGAATCATTAAAAAAAAAAAAGCAAAATCCCAAACTTCTAGGTACAGGCGTTAGCAGAGAAATTGAGTCAAAAGTGACACCTTCCTACAGGGACTTGCTGGATCAGGGACCTGCCAGTAATGGACGGAAAACTGGGGCCGGGAAATCACCTGGTTTTGTAAAAAGTTGTAAAAAATGAGTCCAGAAACGTCAGTGTCTGCAGCAGCAGCAAACCCCGGCTACAAGGAGAGCTGTCATCAGACTGAGGGGGAGGGGAGGACTTATAAAGCCAAGGGGGAAGCCAGCCAGGAGCAAAGTGAGCCCGAGCACAGGAGCAGCAGGACCGGCAGCAGCGCCTCTGGAGAGCCCCCAATTGCCGGAGGAGCCGCTGACCCCCGCACAGGGCATTGTGTCCCAGCCCCCATCACTTCCATCATGTCTTCAGCGGTCCTGTCAGCCAAGCAGCCAGAGTCCCTGGGAATGTGCTCCACTTTCCAGCCTGCCATTCCACACTACACTGGTGCCATAGAGGAGTACCCACAGCCAATCCAGCCCAGACCCCAGAGAGGCAAAGGCAAGCTGCGGAGACCCCGGCAGAGCAGGTTCAAGACGCAGCCTGTCACCTTTGATGAGATCCAGGAGGTGGAAGAAGAAGGTTTATCCCCCACAGAGGAGGAGAAGGCAAGAAAGTCCTTCCTGCAGTCCCTGGAGAGCCTCAGGAGGAGCTCCCACAACATGCACCTCCAGAGGGAGCGGCTCAGCAGCTGCAAGCTGAGGCACAGCCTGGACTCCAGCGACTCGGACTCCACACTGTGACCTGTGCCCAGCACCATCCCTCTGCCCAAAGGACAGACCAATGGCTAACCATTGCCCCTGCAGCCTGCCCGGCTGCAAGAAGCTGCCTCTCAGTGCAAGCATGCTGGGGACCACTAGAGGGCGCAGCAGGTACGAGCCAGCCCTGCACCTGACCCACAGACTGAATCATCCCTGTATGTTACATGGGGCTGGCAGGTGAGCTAGGACTGCAGGCGACAACTCTGGCACATCAGGAGTTAACCTGACATTTTGCTGGCCTGTTGCATCATTGTCAGATGGACATTTGGATCAGACTTGTTTGGGGGGAGAGTGTGATGGTGGGCCTGCTCTATAGTCCTCCCTCCACCTTTTTACCTTCTGAGTAGACTTAAATTCTTCAGAAGGGGTTAAATTTTTCTTGTTGCGAGGAGATTATATAAATCTATAATATATGGATACTATTTATTTTTGCACTTTCACTGCTCTTTGCCTTGTTACATTTCTATTTGTATAAAGTTCTAGATTTACAATTTATTACTATTTTAAATAAACACAATTGCAAAGTCTCCTCCTGTGACGTTCATTGAGCTGCTGGTGATGGGGGCACTGACTAATGGGCAGGGGGGCTGCAGGTTTAGTGATACTTGTGAGATACAGTGTAATATATATATATATATATATATATATATATATATATATATATATATATATATATATATATATATATATATATATATATATATATATATATATATATATCTATCTCTATATATATATTTTAATAATAAATTTTAATTATATATATATATATATATATATATATTAAAATTTATTATTAAAATATTAAAATATATATATTATTTTCCCCTGCAGTTTGTGTTGTCTTTTTATGTGAGATATAGAGATATATATATATATATATATATATATATCTCTATATCTCACATAAAAAGACAACACAAACTGCAGGGGAAAATAATATATATATTTTAATATTTTAATAATAAATTTTAATATATATATATATATATATATATATATATATATATATATATAATTTTAATTTTGTGTATATATAGTGCCTGAGCGGGCTCAATCACACCAGCAAACAAAATGTCTGTGCTGTCCTTATGGAAAGTGTACTGACCAATCAATGTGGTAAATGTGAACGCTTTTACATATGGACTGATGATCTGCATGTTAATAATGCGAAAAACATGGATCGCATACAGGTTACTATCTGCTTGTCCTGTGGATCACTACCATGGCTTAAGAAACTATAGTTGGGCTATGTGCGCACTTTGCGTCGTCCTAGTTGCAGTTCTAAACGCATCCTTTGGCAGAAATTGCTTTTGCCAAAGTTGTTTTTGACCACTAAATCGCTGTAAATACGTGTGCGTTTTTACCGCTTTTTTACCTGCGTTTAGACAGATGCGTTTTGAACATTAAGACACTGCTAAATAAAGTTTAAACAGTCAAACACAATGGGAAAAAAAGGAACACATATATAAATATTGAAATGATAAAGAAAATAGTTATATTTCATATAATTATAGTGGTTTTAGGCTAGGGCCCCACTTTGCGTTTCCACCTGCGTTTTTGGTGCTTGTTAAATCCGTTTTGAGAAGCACCTTTTTCATGCCAAAAGGCATGCGTTTTGATTTCCCAGCAAAGTCTATGGAAAATGGTGATTTCCTGACCGCACTTTGCGTTTTAAAACACTGCGTTTAATTTGCATATTTTGTGGCAAAAACCATGCGTTCAAAGAAGCAACATGTCAATTGTTTTTGCCATTTTGGGTGCGTTTTGCTAACATTGAAGTCTATGAGCAATGGCAAAAACCAAGATTCCAGCAAATTCCTGCTTTTCCAGTGCAGAAAACATGCATTTTGGACTTCAAAATAATGATTTCATATGTCCCTTTACACACACACATAATCTGACAATTAAAAATAAGAATTTTAATAAATTATTGCTATTTTTTCATTAAATATCATTACCGATATAATTTCATTAAATTAATCGATTTTCATTATTTTTCACAAAAATATAATTTGGTTTTTTTCCAATTTTTTTTTTTTTTTTTTTTTTTTTTTCATTGATTTTGACTAAACTTGATTTAGCAGTGTCATGATGTTCAAACACATCTATCAAAACGCAGGTGGAAAAGCAGGTAAAAAGCGCTTAAAACACGGTAAATACGCATGCGTTTTCAGCGCTAAATGTCTGAAAAAGGCAACTTTGGTCAAATCAATTAAGCCCGAAACGTGCTTTTAGAACTGCAAGTAGGACGACGCAAAGTGGGGCCCTAGCCTGCTAGTATTTAAGGCTAAAATAGCAAAAAATATATATTTAGCGTTAATTTAATTGTCGGACTGTGTGTGTGTGTGTGTGTGTGTGTGTGTGTGTGTAAAGGGACATATTATTCCGTTATTTTGATGTCAGAAAAGCATGCGTTTATGTAGTCAAAGCGCATTCTTTCTGCACCTAAAAAGCAGGTAAACCGCTGGAATTTTGATGTTTGTTGCTTTCTGCTACTTCTCATTGACTTCAATGTTAGCAAAACGCAGCCCAAATGGCAAAAACAATTGACATGCTGCTTCTTTGAACGCTGAGTTTTTGCCCAAATTTATGCAAATTAAACGCTGCATTTGGAAACGCAAAGTGCGCACAAGAAATCCACATTTTCCATAGACTTTGCAGGAAAATTAAAATGCATGCCTTTTGGCATGAAAACGCTGCAGTTCAAAACGGACCTAAAAAAGCAGTTGAAACGCAGCTGGAAACGGAAAGTGCGCACATAGCCTTAGCCTTTATTAAATTGGTCATATAACCAGATTTCATACTATTTGGGGGGGAAAGGGGGGGGGGCAAACATATGGATGAAATTTATTTATTTATTTTTTCGGTTTTAATAAATGGATTATTTTGTATAAGCTCTGAACCTTGCTTTGTGCAAAAAATAAATAAATATTGGGCAGCAAAACGGTGCCATGAACTTTTCATGTCCAGCGATGGAGTACCCCTGTGAAGGGTCATTCCATGGTAACTTACGTTACATTCACAAGCCAAAAACTTGAGTTAACCTATTATCTACCAATGTCCTTTTTTTGGGATGCCTAATGTTTTGCTTAAAATTCATTAAATTAATGCATCATTAATTCATTTAATTTATACATTACATTCATTAATTTTGCTGAAATTTCATTTTTAATTTTTTTTTTTTTTCATTAAAAATCTGTCATTTAATAAAAAAAAATGAAAATTTCTAATTTGGCAAGTAATGGGTTAATAATGGCTTCAGACAGTTCTTTGAAGGCAGGCACAAAAATGAGTGAATGTATATTGTACATTGAACTATTCTCATTAGATTTCAACACAGTTTGATTTTTCAACAATACAAATAAAATACAATGTTCTTACTTGGTAACGTACGTTTCTTTTTGTGTAACGCAAGTTACCATGGAATGACCCTGAATAGGACCGCATTACCTGACAGTCTCTGGATGAGATTGGGGTTATTCATGCAAAATAACAATCTCCTGCCCAACCCCCATTATTTAATCTAGGACTAATAATTGCATGAATGTGTACATTAAAGATGCCAGGGCCCTTGTGATCATTATGTGACAAGGCTGGATTCTCACTGATGGTTGCATCATGAAAATAATGTGTATGTGTATATATAATTACACACAGGCAATGTTATTTACATAAATATTGTGATACGGTTAATTACCCCAGCCTTGGACTGGCCTAGAGCGAAACAGCAGAATCCCCCGGTGGACCCCGGTGCTGAAGTCAGCCACTTTGCCCCTAATATGAGCAATACTTGCCTTCATGACATTGACTATGTACAGAAAAAAGGCAACATCTCATTCACTCAACAATCTACTCAGTGCATTATTACATAGAGGTACAGATAAATGTGAGTGCAGCTCGCTGAATTGTGGCCCCCGGAGTCAGGGTTATTGGTGGGCCCTTGGCAGCTCAGTCTGACACTGAATTACCCAGTAATAATAAAAATATATTTTATTTATATATATTTTAACTGTACTACCCGGCTTCGCCCGGGTTAATAACTGCTGTTAACAAAATAGAATGTATTAACAAAAATGTATTCTGCACACAAAAACCACAAAACAAATAGATAGAAATGTAATTATAATGTCTGTCTCCCCCTCTGTATATATCTCTCTGTCTCTCTTTTTGTCTGTCTCTTTCCCTGTCTGTCTCTGACTGTCTCCCTCTCTTTCTCAGTCTGTCTAAATCTCTTTCCCTGTCTGTCTAGCTATCTCTGTCACTTTCCCTGTCTGTCTCTTTCCCTCTCTTTCCCTCTCTCCCTCTGTCTCTTTCCCTGTGTCTGTCTCTTTGTCTGTATCTTTACCTGTCTTTGTCTCTTACCCTGTCTGTCTCTTTCCCTCTCTTTCTCTGTCTGTTTCCCTGTGTCTGTCTCTTTGTCTGTCTGTCTCTTACCCTGTCTATGTCTGTTTCTTACCCTGTCTGTCTCTTTCCCTGGCTGCATTGTGACACGTCAACATTCCATATAAGGGCGTGGCTGCGCATTCTTCTGAAGTTCTGGCTGCACTGTGGCTCCAAGCTCCATTCGCTTTAATGGAGGCAGGTTGTTTGGTGAATAACTGTAAAGCGCGGGGTTACAATTTCCCCTCAAAACATAGTCTATGACGCTCTCGGGGTCCAGAAGTGTGAGTGTGCAAAATTTTGTGGCTGTAGCTGCGATGGTGCAGGTGCCAATCCCGGACATTTTATATATATATATATATATATATATATATATATATATATATATATATAAAAATAAATATATATATATATATATATATATATATATACACACACACACACTCAGCTTTATATATTATTATTATTAATTATATATTATTTAATAATAATATTTTTTAACTACTTTAATGCAAAAAAAAACCCCAAAAAACAGATGCTGAACTGTGTAACAACTGCTCAGACCCTTACAAAATAATTAGCAGCTTTAAGTGCAGGCAGAGCAGGATCTTCAGTATACACACTTTGCGCCTATGTAGCTGCCATACAAAGCCTTCACTGAGATTGTGATTATGCTAGAGAGAAAAAAAAAAAGTTACTTTTTGAAAGATTATTGCCAATAAATTAGGTAGTTCTGTATGCTGACTTGATGATCACTAGGTGGCCAAAGATCAGGGCAAACTTTGCTCCATGGTCTATGGGACTGCTGGAAATGATAGGGCACTGTATGCCGCTAGTCCCATAGATCATGAATGGAGCAGAGGTCAAACATGCAGATCTCTGCTCTATTGTAGTTCCAGGGCCCTGTTCTTGGTATTTCAAGGGGTTTCAGGGTCCGGCTCCTATCCCATACATAGTAGCTATTTTTTTTAAATAGCCTTTAAAGAGGTTGGCCACTTTTCCTTTTTTTTTTTTTTTCCCTTATTGATGACCTATCCTCAGAATATCTGATTGGTGGGGGTGTGATACCCGGCATCCATGACAATCATCTGTTACTGTCGGCAGTGCCGGATAAAATTTTTCGGATGGTGTCGGAAAACGGCAGCTCTTTCAAAACCATGACAGTGTCCGGGTACTGCCGATCCACCCCCTTACATTAAAATACAGAGTGGGTCTGCAGTACCAACCGCGGCCACTATACAAATGATGGCGCTGCTGTGTTCTAGCGGTATTTGAGAACTTCCAGCCACGCTAGCAGCTGCTCGGTGGGGGTGTTTGGTGTCGCACCCCCAACCATCAGATATTAGTGAATTATTCTGAAGATAAGCCATCAATGAAGTAGTGGCCATCCCCTATTAATAGTGCCTTTACTCCAGCAGAAAATGTTTTTCCCTAATTCTTACCGCCTACTACCTGAATAGCACTTGTGTATAAGAGGAAGATGGAGTGATGTTAAAGGGGTTATACAAGTAAGGCTGCTTTCACACATCCGGTTTTTGGTGAGCGGCACAATACGGCGCTTTGCAGAAAAAACACAACCGTTTTTTTTTTGCCGCCGGTTGCGTTTTTTCCGCATAGACTTGCATTAGCGCCATATTGTGCCGCATGGCCTTGCGTTGCGTCCGTTTTTTGCCGGATGCGGCATATTTACCCCATGCGGCGGCCAGATGGAACGTTGCCTGGTACGTTTTTTTGTGTGGCGTCCTGTGGCAAAAAACGCATCCGGCAGCCGGATGCGTTTTCTTTGCACCGCGCATGCTCTGTATCAAGCCGCATCCGTCAAAAAACGGATGGGCCGCATGGAAAAACCTATGCAACGGATCCGGTTTTTTTCGCCACATTCGTTGCATAGGTTTTTAAGCCGGATTGTGCCGCACTGCAAAAACCGGACATGTGAAAGCAGCCTAAGAACGGCGCCGTGAGGCCGTCCATTACGGCACAGGTGGTGAAATGTGTGTACGTGCTGCACGCCTTATTATGTGGCTCAAACACTTCTTACCTTATTATACATTTCTTATATTAAAATGTCTTTGGCGCTCTCCATAAAGAGAAACGTTACCCTTTGCAGGCCTCTGTCCCAGGTCACCAGTCTTGTACTTTGCACTGATGAAGGGCAAGAACCCTGAAACAGCTGCCTGTACGTGGAGGACTTGTGGAGTGGATTCTGGTTTGGCATTCTGACACAGGACAACTTGCAAAAGCTGACCCCTGCCTATAACAATAGAGATCAGCGCTGCCTTTAATTACTGCTGTTTAACCATTTAGATGCCACTGTCAATATCTGATAGTCCCATTTAACGAGTTGCGATCGCTGTGCCCACCCATTCATACAATTGCCATTTTTTCGGTCACTGCTCCTTTCCCAAAATGCAACAAAAAAACATCATATGTAAACAAATAGTAACAGTCCAACTTCATAGGTGAAAAAGTTGTGGGTATCAGAAAATGGCAAAAGTTTATTTTTTTTTTTCTTTTATAAAGTTCAGAAGTTTAAGCAGTATATACTGTATATACAGTACAGACCAAAAGTTTGGACACAACCTTCTCATTCAAAGAGTTTTCTTTATTTTCATGACTCTGAAAACTGTAGATTCACATTGAAGACATCAAAACTATGAATTAACACATGTGGAATGAAATACTTAACAAAAAAGTGTAAAACAACTGGAAATATGTCTTATATTCTAGGTTCTTCAAAGTAGCCACCTTTTGCTTTGATTACTGCTTTGCACACTCTTGGCATTCTCTTGATGAGCTTCAGAGGCAGTCACCGGAAATGGTTTTCCAACAGTCTTGAAGGAGTTCCCAGAGAGGCTTAGCACTTGTTGGCCGTTTTGCCTTCACTCTGCGGTCCAGCTCACCCCAAACCATCTCGATTGGGTTCAGGTCTGGTGACTGTGGAGGCCAGGTCATCTGGCGTAGCACCCCATCACTCTCCTTCTTAGTCACATAGCCCTTACACAGCCTGGAGGTGTGTTTGGGGTCATTGTCCTGTTGAAAAATAAATGATGGTCCAACTAAGCGCAAACCGGATGGAATAGCACGCCGCTGCAAGATGCTGTGGTAGCCATGCTGGTTCTGTATGCCTTCAATTTTGAATAAATCCCCAACAGTGTCACCAGCAAAGCACCCCCCCACACCATCACACCTCCTCCTCCATGCTTCACGGTGGGAACCAGGCATGTAGAGTCCATCCGTTCACCTTTTCTACAAAGACACGGTGATTGGATCCAAAGATCTCAAATTTGGACTCATCAAATCAAAGCACAGATTTCCACCGGTCTAATGTCCATTCCTTGTGTTCTTTAGCCCAAACAAATCTCTTCTGCTTGTTGCCTGTCCTTAGCAGGGGTTTCCTAGCAGCGATTTCACCATGAAGGCTGCTGCACAAAGTCTCCTCTTAACAGTTGTTCTAGAGATGAGAAGGTGTGTCCAAACTTTTGGTCTATACTGTATATGTTTGCTATCGCTGGACTCATGTTGACCTGAATATGGCCAGGTCCTTTTTGCAGCAAATGGAAGTAGAAACAAAAGTTCAACAAAGTGGTAAAATTGTATTAATTTCATCATTTCACCTCATCTGAATTTGTGGATTTTTTTTTGAGGACATGGCAAAGTGAATGACATGTGGATCTTTTGGTGAGAATTCGATGTTGCAGAATTTCTGCACTTATTATGTAAATTCCGACATTCTGATACATTTGACACATTTTGTATCATATTTACCAGCGTGTATCTTCCGGTGTTTGTGACGTTATTGATACGTTTTTCTCCTGTTTATGTAACTAGAAGTTGATAATTCGTCATCTATTTGGATGTGGAAACATCGTCAAGTAATTATTAGACAATGACACTTGGCTGACCGCAAGGGACAGGCACAGATTTCTTCACATCGGATTATCTTCTGATGCAACCTGAAGCTATTTTGCATCTCACCTCTCGTTTGGGGTGTTATAAGCTTTATGTAAACCAGTGGCTTCAAAGTCGGCTGGGTATATGGGCAGCACATAGAAAAAAAAATATTTGAGGGACCACATTCTTTGCAAGACGTGGTGACATTTTTGGTAACCCCATAATTTTTTTATATAAATCTTTTGACCATCCTGGTCCCTATCTTGTTGTAATGTCCCCCATTCTGGTCCCCTTCTTGAAGTAATGTCCCCATCTTGGTCCCTTTCTTGAAGTAATGTCCTCATCCTGCTCCCATACTTGTGGTAATATCCCCTTCTTGAAGTAATTTCCCCCATCCTGATCCCCTTTTTGAAATACTGTCCCCCATCCTGGTCACCATTTTATAGTAATGTCCCCTTCTTGTAATAATGTCTCTCATCCTGGCCCCCTTCTTGAAATAATGTCCCTCCATACTGATCCCCCTTTTGAAGTAATGTCCCACCCATCCTGGTCACCATCTTGTAGTAATATCCCACATCCTGGTCCCCTTCTTGTAGTAATGTCCTCCATCCTGGTTCCCTTCTTGTAGTAATGTCCCACATCCTAGTCCTCCTCTTGTAGTACTGTCCCACATCCTAGTTCTCTTGTAGTAATGTCCCCCATCCTGGTCCCCTTTTAGAAGTAATGTGCCCATCCTGGTCACCATCTTGTAGTAATAGCCCACATCCTGGTCCTCTTCTAGTAGTTATGTCCCTCATCCTGGTCCTCTTCTTGTAGTAATGTCCCCCATCCTGGTCCCCTTTTAGAAGTAATGTGCCCATCCTGGTCACCATCTTGTAGTAATATCCCACATCCTGGTCCTCTTCTAGTAGTAATATCCCCTATCAATGTATCCATCTTGTAATAATGTCTTCTAACATGGTCCCATCTTGTAAAAATATTATTTATCCTGGTCCCATCTTGTAGTAATGTTCCATATTTTGTTCCCATCTCGTAGTAATGTCCCCCATCCTTGCCACCATCTTTTAATAATGTCCCCCACCTTGGTCCTGTCTTGTAGTCTTGTAGTAATGTCTCCCATCCTTGTCTCTATCTTGTAGTAATGTCTCCCATCCTTGTCCTTATCTTGTAGTAATGTCCCCATCCTGGTCTTCTTCTTGTAGTAATGTCTCCCATCCTTGTCCTTATCTTGTAGTAATGTCCCCATCCTGGTCTTCTTCTTGTAGTAATGTCTCCCATCCTTGTCCTTCTCTTGTAGTAATGTCCCCATCCTGGTCTTCTTCTTGTAGTAATGTCTCCCATCCTTGTCCTTATCTTGTAGTAATGTCCCCATCCTGGTCTTCTTCTTGTAGTAATGTCTCCCATCCTTGTCCCTATCTTGTAGTAATGCCCCCATCCTGGTCTTCTTCTTGTAGTAATGTCTCCCATCCTTGTCCCTATCTTGTAGTAATGTCCCCCATCCTGTTCCTATTCTTGTATTAATGTTTCCCACCCTGGGCTTATATAGTAGTACTGTCCCCATCCTGGTAACCTGGTGATTTAACTGAAGAAAAAGTGAGGATTACTTTGAAACACGTTGAAATAAACCCCCTTTCATTCATATTCAGTATATTGGCTATTTCATTATTCTCCAGCAGTGCAGAGATAGCAACATTGTTATTCTGGTTCCTTTTTAGACAGTTGTTACAATGTATCAGTCTTGACAAGATATGAGTGAGCACTAAAATGCTTGAGTGTTCAGTACTCAAAGCGGACAGGTTGGACAATCAGACGGGCTTGACTCGAGTAGCAAGTATAATGAAAATCAATGGGAAACGAAAGCATTTTTCTAGAAGACTCTAACAGGAGGGCTGGGGGGCAGGATAATCACTGAAATGGATGGAAACAGCACTTAAATGGAATGGGAACAGCATAGGGAACACGTCTGACTACCAGGTCCTTGCTGGGAACAAAATAAATAAATAATTAAAAAAAACGGCCTGGGCTCCCCTTTTTTTTTTGATAACCAGTTAAGGTAAAGCAGACAGCTGGGGGCTGATATTATCCGGCTGGGAAACCTCATGGTTATTTGGCCCTTCCCAGACTAAAAATACCAGCCAGCAGCCGCCCCAGAAGTAGTGCATCACATTAGATGCTCCAATTCTTGAAAAATGGTGAAAAATTGAAACACAAAGTATATAAGAAAGAGACAACACTCTTCATAATACAATCGATTGAGTGCCCTGGGTCTCATTTCCAGCATGTGTGGCATAGCACTGGTTCTGACAGGGAAGGCCGTGGAAGGCAGTAATATTATATGGTGGCACATTCATCCATGTAAGACCTGGACAGTTTGAGTCCACTATTGCGGGGGGTGCTCTGGCTCATAAATGTGGTTCACATCTTTAATGCTATGCCATGCACATTCAGAAATATGGAGGACCTAGGGTAAAGTCACAAGGCTAATCTTGTTTCAAGTGATTGATATTGCTTACACTATTGTAATAGAAGAGGCACAATCTCTGCTTTTCATTGGCTGATGATTCATATATCCTACATACAATAAACTATGGATTAATTTGCTTACATGGAAATAAATGACCAATGGTTGACATTTCTGATCCTTTTTCTGTTGGGATGACCCCAAAACATAGGGAAAAGTTGTTTTTTTGTTAGTTTTGTTTTTGGGACGTTCCCAGCTTGACTTGTTGTTTGGCTCCACCTGCTGGCCAACTTGTAGAATGCTGGCAGAAAAGTAGTTTATAATTGAGGGGGCACTGACTATTATGTACTTGCTTTGGAATCCATGAAAAGCAGAAATTAAAGGTCAGGGTGGTCATCTACTTTTTTTTGTATTGCACTCCCCATGTACAGTATCCCAGAGACTTCTAGAAAGCATACACAGTTGTATAGTGGGAGCACCCCAATGTTTTCTGTAGATGGATTTTTTTAGGCAGTCAAAAACTTTTAGTTTTTCAAGTGGAAACCACTTCTGGAAACACTCCTCCTTCTTTGCAGAGTCTTTTTACTTCCCGAAGTTGGGGATGGGGGATGTGTGCTTCCTCTTATGTATAAGTCACACACTCACGTATAGTCCAAAGCAGCAGACCACATCACCACTATGAGGCCAGGTAATTGGGGGCACCGGAACCCGCCCCCATCTGTTGTCACAATTTAAAGTTTCTGCATCCTTTTGACCCTCTACAAATTACAGTATGATGTCTCCACAGCCCCTACACACAGTATGATGTCTCCACAGCCCCTACACACAGTATGATGTCTCCTCAGTCCCTACACACAGTATGATGTCTCCACAGCCCCTACACACAGTATGATGTCTCCACGGCCCCTACACACAGTAGGATGTCTCCTCAGCCCCTACACACAGTATGATGTCTCCACAGCCCCTACACACAGTATGATGTCTCCACAGCCCCTACACACAGTATGATGTCTCCACGGCCCCTACACACAGTATGATGTCTCCACGGCCCCTACACACAGTATGATGTCTCCACGGCCCCTACACACAGTATGATGTCTCCACAGCCCCTACACACAGTATGATGTCTCCACAGCCCCTACACACAGTATGATGTCTCCACAGCCCCTACACACAGTATGATGTCTCCACGGCCCCTACACACAGTATGATGTCTCCTCAGCCCCTACACACAGTATGATGTCTCCACAGCCCCTACACACAGTATGATGTCTCCACAGCCCCTACACACAGTATGATGTCTCCACAGCCCCTACACACAGTATGATGTCTCCACAGCCCCTACACACAGTATGATGTCTCCACAGCCCCTACACACAGTATGAGGTCTCCACAGCCCCTACACACAGTATGATGTCTCCACAGCCCCTACACACAGTATGATGTCTCCAGAGCCCCCCACAATGTTGAATACAAAGTTGGATCAGGGAATTCAAAACACAGAAGTTCATCATTTAGCCTGAGCCTGTGAGTCTGAGACTCGGCACGCTACATTGTGCCTGCAGCATGGAGCCTCAGTCTGTACACTGCATGGACATTTCTTAAATGTCAGTAGTTGTGGAGCCATTATACTAAGTGATGGGGTGTGTGGACATTATACTGAGTGGACGGCTGTGGGGGCTTTTGTACTAGGTGGGGGTGGGCTGTGTCAGCCACCATACTGAGTTAGAGATGTTCTATGGGGATGATTGTACTGTGTGAGGGGCTGTGGGGGCTATTGTCCTAGGTGGGGGGATGGGCTGTGTCAGCCATCATACTGCGTGGGGGAGGACCGTTAGGGCCCTCATAATGAGTGGGGAGTTGTGGAGGCATCATACTATCAGGCCATCTCACTGTGTGGGGCTGATGATACTGAATGTGGGGGAACTATAGGGACATCATACTGTGGGGGAGGCACTTTCGGGGCATCTTGCTGTGGTGGTATCCTACTGTAGGGTCATTGTGGGGTGTCCTACTGTACGTGTGAGAGGACTGTGGTGTCATATTGTGGGGGGGGGGGGGAATTCACAGTGGGGATACCATGCTGTGTGTGTGTGATGGGGGCCGTTTTTGGGATCATTATACTCTATATGGCCATAAAAGTGGTGTTGTGTGTGGGGACATTAAAGAGATTCAATAGGGGCATAATTACTGTGTACGCGCCACAATATATGTCCATGTGTCTGTTTAACATGGTTGGGAGATACGACCTCGTAGAATAATTATTGGGTGAAGAGGAGGGAACCCAATGAGAGATTTTGCTATAGAGCCTCTCGATTTCTATGGATGCCTCTGGTTGCAGCTAATATTGACATTTTTACCTACAGATTACCATTATGTCTGCAGCTCTAGCATTTTTTTTGCTTGTTTTTTTGTTTTTTTGTTGCTGAAACCTTTGTTGCAAAAAACACTGAAGGCCGCGCCATTGTCCCACAGAAGCAGATCTGTGATTCTGCCACTTGGGAGATAAAGGTTTTGTTTAATATGTAAATATCAAGATAATCATTGTCCTTCCGACAGATTCAGATTTGTCTTTATTGCAAAGGAACCTTGATGTTTAGCCTTGTACTCACCAATGGTGCAGATGTGTCCATATTGGCTGCCACCATATTGATACTTGTACCTCTCCTTGTATACCGACCATACGTAAAGTGTAACCGATGTTTTAAGTTTTATTCATAAATCAACAGTATGGAAAACAGATAAAAATAAGAAACTGTGTAATATATCTTATCAAAGACACAAAATCCAGTATATTATATATTATATTCTACGTTCTTCAGAGTAGCCACCTTTTGCTTTGATTACTGCTTTGCACACTCTTGGCATTCTCTTGATGAGCTTCAAGAGGTAGTCACCAGAAATGGTCTTCCAACAGTCTTGAAGGAGTTCACAGAGATGCTTAGCACTTGTTGGCCCTTTTGCCTTCACTCTGCTGTCCAGCTAACCCCAAACCATCTCGATTGGGTTCAGGTTTGGTGACTGTGGAGGCCAGGTCATCTGGCGTAGCCCCCATCAACCTCCTTGTTAGTCAAATAGCCCTTACACAGCCTGGAGGTGTGTTTGGGGTCATTGTCCTGTTTAAAAATAAATGATGGTCCAACTAAACGCAAACCGGATGGAATAGCACGCCGCTGCAAGATGCTGTGGTAGCCATGCTGGTTCTGTATGCCTTCAATTTTGAATAAATCCCCAACAGTGTCAGCAGCAAAGCCCCCCCACACCATCACACCTCCTCCTCCATGCTTCACGGTGGGAACCAGCCATGTAGAATCCATCCGTTCACCTTTTCTGGGTCGAACAAAGACACGGTGGTTGGATCCAAAGATCTCAAATTTGGACTCATCAGACCAAAGCACAGATTTCCACTGGTCTAATGTCCATTCCTTGTGTTCTTTAGCACAAACAAGTCTCTTCTGCTTGTTGCCTGTCCTTAGCAGGGGTTTCCTAGCAGCTATTTTACCATGAAGGCTGCTGCACAAAGTCTCCTCTTAACAGTTGTTCTAAAGATGTGTCTGCTGCTAGAACTCTGTGTGGCATTGACCTGGTCTCTAATCTGAGCTGCTGTTAACCTGTGATTTCTGAGGCTGGTGACTCGGATAAACTTATCCTCCGCAGCAGAGGTGACTCTCGGTCTCCCTTTCCTGGGGCGGGCCTCATGTGAGCCAGTTTCTTTGTAGCGTTTGATGGTTTTTGCCACTGCACTTGGGGACACTTTCAAAGTTTTCCCAATTTTTCAGACTGACTGACCTTCATTTCTTAAAGTAATGATGGCCACTCGTTTTTCTTTACTTAGCTGCATTTTTCTTGCCATAATACAAATTCTAACAGTCTCTTCAGTAGGACTATCAGCTGTGTATCCACCAGACGTCTGCACAACACAACTGATGGTCCCAACCCCATTTATAAGGCAAGAAATCCCACGTATTAACCCTGACACGGCACTCCTGTGAAGTGAAGACCATTTCCGGTGACTACCTCTTGAATCTCATCAAGAGAATGCCAAGAGCGTGCAAAGCAGTAATCAAAGCAAAAGGTGGCTACTTTGAAGAACCTAGAATATAAGACATATTTTCAGTTGTTTCACACTTTTTTTCTTAAGTATTTCATTCCACATGTGTTAGTTCATAATTTTGATGCCTTCAATGTGAATCTACAATTTTCAGAGTGATGAAAATAAAGAAAACTCTTTGAAAGAGAAGGTGTGTCCAAACTTTTGGTCTGTACTGTATATATATATATATATATATATATATATAACTGCATCAATTGCAATCTTACCATAAATAAGTGACAAAAAATACCATCAGACCATAACACGTATTATCATCCATGTTGATTATTCACAAAAAAAAGCTAAGACCATTAATACCACCATACAGTGACCATAGGCAATATAAGTGCCGTACAAGTAAATCCAGTGGCTAAAGTCATCGACTTTCCTTTTTCTCCTTTGTGTCACCAATCATTACATGGACAAGTTTTGGGACAGGGTAGTCAAACTTTCCAGGGTCAGATACCAGGAGAGCACGTCAAGGATTTAGGGGCTAGAAAGGGGCATAGTCAGGTTACGCTCTTGAGTCACAATTCCAGGAGGACAGTAGATCAGAGCAAACGGACAAGGCAAATGGAAGGTCAGATGAGGTACAAGGTCTGGCAGCAGTAGATGAGACCACAGAGCGCAGATAAACTAAGCCAACAAGCACCACTGAGCAGAATGCTACAACTGGCAGTGTTCTGGGATTAACTACTTCTCTACATAGCTAGTCAATCGTAGAGAACAGGGAATTCTCTGTGCTTCCATGTAGTAATAGTGCTGCCTGTGTGACTGCATATGGTAATCGTCCCCCTTTAAGCCTCTGTATAGTAATAATATCCCCTCTGTGCTTCTATATAGTAATAATGCTCCTTTTGTACCTCCATATAGTAATAGTGCCCCCTTCTGTGCCTCCATATAGTAATAGTGCCCCCTTCTGTGCCTCCATATAGTAATAGTGCCCCCTCTGTGCCTCCATATAGTAATAGTGCCCCCTCTGTGCCTCCATATAGTAATAGTGCCCCCTTCTGTGCCTCCATATAGTAATAGTGCCCCCTCTGTGCCTCCATATAGTAATATTGCCCCCTCTGTGCCTCCATATAGTAATAGTGCCCCCTCTGTGCCTCCATATAGTAATAGTGCCCCCTTCTGTGCCTCCATATAGTAATAGTGCCCCCTCTGTGCCTCCATATAGTAATAGTGCCCCCTCTGTGCCTCCATATAGTAATAGTGCCCCCTTCTGTGCCTCCATATAGTAATAGTGCCCCCTCTGTGCCTCCATATAGTAATAGTGCCCCCTTCTGTGCCTCCATATAGTAATAGTGCCCCCTCTGTGCCTCCATATAGTAATAGTGCCCCCTCTGTGCCTCCATATAGTAATAGTGCCCCCTTCTGTGCCTCCATATAGTAATAGTGCCCCCTCTGTGCCTCCATATAGTAATATTGCCCCCTCTGTGCCTCCATATAGTAATAATGCCCCCTCTGTGCCTCCATATAGTAAAAGTGCCCCTCTGTGCCTCCATATAGTAACAGTGCCACCTCTGTGTCTCCATATAGTAACAGTGCCACCTCTGTGTCTCCATATAGTAACAGTGCCCCCTCTGTGCCTCCATATAGTAATAGTGCCCGCTCTGTGCCTCCATATAGTAATAGTGCCCCCTCTGTGCCTCCATATAGTAATAGTGCCGCCTTCTGTGCCTCCATATAGTAACAGTGCCACCTCTGTGTCTCCATATAGTAACAGTGCCCCCTCTGTGCCTCCATATAGTAATAGTGCCCGCTCTGTGCCTCCATATAGTAATAGTGCCCCCTCTGTGCCTCCATATAGTAATAGTGCCCGCTCTGTGCCTCCATATAGTGCCCCCTTCTGTGTCTCCATATAGTAACAGTGCCACCTCTGTGTCTCCATATAGTAACAGTGCCCCCTCTGTGCCTCCATATAGTAATAGTGCCCCCTCTGTGCCTCCATATAGTACCAGTTCACCCTTTGTGCCTCCATATAGTAATAGTGCCCCTTCTGTGCCTCCATATAGTAATAGTGCCCCTCTGTGCCTCCATATAGTAATAGTGCCCCCTTTGTGCCTCCATATAGTATTAGTGCCCCTCTGTGCCGCCATATAGTAATAGTGCCCCCTCTGTGCCTCCATATAGTAATAGTGCCCCCTCTGTGTCTCTATATAGTAACAGTGCCCCCTCTGTGCTTTCATATAGTAATAGTGCCCCCTCTGTGCCTCCATATAGTAATAGTGCCCCCTCTGTGCCGCTATATAGTAATAGTGCCCCTCTGTGCCTCCATATAGTAATAGTGCCCCCTTTGTGCCTCCATATAGTATTAGTGCCCCTCTGTGCCGCCATATAGTAATAGTGCCCCTCTGTGCCTCCATATAGTAATAGTGCCCCCTCTGTGTCTCTATATAGTAACAGTGCCCCCTCTGTGCTTTCATATAGTAATAGTGCCCCCTCTGTGCCTCCATATAGTAATAGTGCCCCCTCTGTGCCTCTATATAGTAATAGTGCCCCCTCTGTGCCTCTATATAGTAATAGTGCCCCCTCTGTGCCTCCATATAGTCATAGTGCCCCCTCTGTGCCTCCATATAGTAATAGTGCCGCCTTCTGTGCCTCCATATAGTAACAGTGCCACCTCTGTGTCTCCATATAGTAACAGTGCCCCCTCTGTGCTTTCATATAGTAATAGTGCCCCCTCTGTGCCTCCATATAGTAATAGTGCCCGCTCTGTGCCTCCATATAGTAATAGTGCCCGCTCTGTGCCTCCATATAGTAATAGTGCCCCCTTTGTGCCTCCATATAGTAATAGTGCCCCTCTGTGCCTTCATATAGTAATAGTGCCCCCTCTGTGTCTCCATATAGTAACAGTGCCCCCTCTGTGCTTCCATATAGTAATAGTGCCCCCTCTGTGCCTCCATATAGTAATAGTGCCCCCTCTGTGCCTCTATATAGTAATAGTGCCCCCTCTGTGCCTCTATATAGTAATAGTGCCCCCTCTGTGCCTCCATATAGTAATAGTGCCCCCTCTGTGCCTCCATATAGTATTATTGCCCCTTCTGTGCCTCCTTATAGTAATAGTGCCCCCTCTGTGCCTCCATATAGTAATAGTGCCCCCTTCTGTGCCTCCATATAGTATTATTGCCCCTTCTGTGCCTCCTTATAGTAATAGTGCTCCCTCTGTGCCGCCATATAGTAATAGTGCCCCCTCTGTGCCTCCATATAGTAATAGTGCCCCTCTGTGCCTCCATATAGTAATAGTGCCCCCTCTGTGTCTCCATATAGTAACAGTGCCCCCTCTGTGCTTCCATATAGTAATAGTGACCCCTCTGTGCCTCCATATAGTAATAGTGACCCCTCTGTGCCTCCATATAGTAATAGTGCCTCCTCTGTGCCTCTATATAGTAATAGTGCCTCCTCTGTGGCTCTATATAGTAATAGTGCCCCCTCTGTGCCTCTATATAGTAATAGTGCCCCCTCTGTGCCTCCATATAGTAATAGTGCCCCCTTCTGTGCCTCCATATAGTATTATTGCCCCTTCTGTGCCTCCTTATAGTAATAGTGCTCCCTCTGTGCCTCTATATAGTAATAGTGCCCCCTCTGTGCCTCTATATAGTAATAGTGCCCCCTCTGTGCCTCTATATAGTAATAGTGCCCCCTCTGTGCCTCCATATAGTAATAGTGCCCCCTTCTGTGCCTCCATATAGTATTATTGCCCCTTCTGTGCCTCCTTATAGTAATAGTGCCCCCTCTGTGCCTCCATATAGTAATAGTGCCCCCCTGTGCCTCCATATAGTAACAGTGTCCCCTCTGTGCCTCCATATAGTAATAGTGCCCCCTCTGTGCCTCCATATAGTAATAGTGCCCCTTCTGTGCCTCCATATAGTAATAGTGCCCCTTCTGTGCTTCCATATAGTAATAGTGCCCACTCTGTGCCTCCATATAGTAATAGTGCCACCTCTGTGTCTCCATATAGTAACAGTGCCCCCTCTGTGCCTCCATATAGTAATAGTGCCCCCTCTGTGTCTCCATATAGTAACAGTGCCCCCTCTGTGCTTCCATATAGTAATAGTGCCCCCTCTGTGCCTCCATATAGTAATAGTGCCCCCTCTGTGCCTCTATATAGTAATAGTGCCCCCTCTGTGCCTCTATATAGTAATAGTGCCCCCTCTGTGCCTCTATATAGTAATAGTGCCCTCTCTGTGCCTCCATATAGTAATAGTGCCCCCTCTGTGCCTCCATATAGTATTATTGCCCCTTCTGTGCCTCCTTATAGTAATAGTGCTCCCTCTGTGCCTCCATATAGTAATAGTGCCCCCTTCTGTGCCTCCATATAGTAATAGTGCCCCCTCTGTGACTCTATATAGTAATAGTGCTCCCTCTGTGCCGCCATATAGTAATAGTGCCCCCTCTGTGCCTCCATATAGTAATAGTGCCCCTCTGTGCCTCCATATAGTAATAGTGCCCCCTCTGTGCCTCCATATAGTAATAGTGCCCCCTCTGTGCCTCCATATAGTAATATTGCCTTTTCTGTGCCTCCATATAGTAATAGTGCCCCTCTGTGCCTCCATATAGTAATAGTGCCCCCTCTGTGCCTCCATATAGTAATATTGCCTTTTCTGTGCCTCCATATAGTAATAGTGCCCCTCTGTGCCTCCATATAGTAATAGTGCCCCCTCTGTGCCTCCATATAGTAATAGTGCCGCCTCTGTGCCTCCATATAGTAATGTTGCCTTTTCTGTGCCTCCATATAGTAATAGTGCCCCTCTGTGCCTCCATATAGTAATAGTGCCCCTTCTGTGCCTCCATATAGTAATAGTGCCTCCTCTGTGCTTCCATATAGCAATAGTGCCTCTCTGTGCCTCCATATAGTAATAGTGCCCCCTTTGTGCCTCCATATAGTAATAGTGCCCCCTTTGTGCCTCCATATAGTAATAGTGCCCCCTCTGTGCCTCTATATAGTAATAGTGCCCCCTCTGTGCCTCTATATAGTAATAGTGCCCCCTCTGTGCCTCCATATAGTAATAGTGCCCCCTCTGTGCCTCCATATAGTATTATTGCCCCTTCTGTGCCTCCTTATAGTAATAGTGCCCCCTCTGTGCCTCCATATAGTAATAGTGCCCCCTTCTGTGCCTCCATATAGTATTATTGCCCCTTCTGTGCCTCCTTATAGTAATAGTGCTCCCTCTGTGCCGCCATATAGTAATAGTGCCCCCTCTGTGCCTCCATATAGTAATAGTGCCCCTCTGTGCCTCCATATAGTAATAGTGCCCCCTCTGTGTCTCCATATAGTAACAGTGCCCCCTCTGTGCTTCCATATAGTAATAGTGACCCCTCTGTGCCTCCATATAGTAATAGTGACCCCTCTGTGCCTCCATATAGTAATAGTGCCTCCTCTGTGCCTCTATATAGTAATAGTGCCTCCTCTGTGGCTCTATATAGTAATAGTGCCCCCTCTGTGCCTCTATATAGTAATAGTGCCCCCTCTGTGCCTCCATATAGTAATAGTGCCCCCTTCTGTGCCTCCATATAGTATTATTGCCCCTTCTGTGCCTCCTTATAGTAATAGTGCTCCCTCTGTGCCTCTATATAGTAATAGTGCCCCCTCTGTGCCTCTATATAGTAATAGTGCCCCCTCTGTGCCTCTATATAGTAATAGTGCCCCCTCTGTGCCTCCATATAGTAATAGTGCCCCCTTCTGTGCCTCCATATAGTATTATTGCCCCTTCTGTGCCTCCTTATAGTAATAGTGCCCCCTCTGTGCCTCCATATAGTAATAGTGCCCCCCTGTGCCTCCATATAGTAACAGTGTCCCCTCTGTGCCTCCATATAGTAATAGTGCCCCCTCTGTGCCTCCATATAGTAATAGTGCCCCTTCTGTGCCTCCATATAGTAATAGTGCCCCTTCTGTGCTTCCATATAGTAATAGTGCCCACTCTGTGCCTCCATATAGTAATAGTGCCACCTCTGTGTCTCCATATAGTAACAGTGCCCCCTCTGTGCCTCCATATAGTAATAGTGCCCCCTCTGTGTCTCCATATAGTAACAGTGCCCCCTCTGTGCTTCCATATAGTAATAGTGCCCCCTCTGTGCCTCCATATAGTAATAGTGCCCCCTCTGTGCCTCTATATAGTAATAGTGCCCCCTCTGTGCCTCTATATAGTAATAGTGCCCCCTCTGTGCCTCTATATAGTAATAGTGCCCTCTCTGTGCCTCCATATAGTAATAGTGCCCCCTCTGTGCCTCCATATAGTATTATTGCCCCTTCTGTGCCTCCTTATAGTAATAGTGCTCCCTCTGTGCCTCCATATAGTAATAGTGCCCCCTTCTGTGCCTCCATATAGTAATAGTGCCCCCTCTGTGACTCTATATAGTAATAGTGCTCCCTCTGTGCCGCCATATAGTAATAGTGCCCCCTCTGTGCCTCCATATAGTAATAGTGCCCCTCTGTGCCTCCATATAGTAATAGTGCCCCCTCTGTGCCTCCATATAGTAATAGTGCCCCCTCTGTGCCTCCATATAGTAATATTGCCTTTTCTGTGCCTCCATATAGTAATAGTGCCCCTCTGTGCCTCCATATAGTAATAGTGCCCCCTCTGTGCCTCCATATAGTAATATTGCCTTTTCTGTGCCTCCATATAGTAATAGTGCCCCTCTGTGCCTCCATATAGTAATAGTGCCCCCTCTGTGCCTCCATATAGTAATAGTGCCGCCTCTGTGCCTCCATATAGTAATATTGCCTTTTCTGTGCCTCCATATAGTAATAGTGCCCCTCTGTGCCTCCATATAGTAATAGTGCCCCTTCTGTGCCTCCATATAGTAATAGTGCCTCCTCTGTGCTTCCATATAGCAATAGTGCCTCTCTGTGCCTCCATATAGTAATAGTGCCCCCTTTGTGCCTCCATATAGTAATAGTGCCCCCTTTGTGCCTCCATATAGTAATAGTGCCCCCTTTGTGCCTCCATATAGTAATAGTTCCTCCTTTTGTGCCGCCATATAGTAATAGTGCCCCCTTTGTGCCTCCATATAGTAATAGTACCCCCTTTGTGCCTCCATATAGTAATAGTGCCCCCTTCTGTGCCTCCATATAGTAATAGTGCCCCCTTCTGTGCCTTCATATAGTAACAGTGCCCCCTTTGTGCCTCCATATAGTAACAGTGCCCCCTCTGTGCCTCCATATAGTAATAGTGCCCCCTCTGTGCCTCCATATAGTAATAGTGTCCCCTCTGTGCCTCCATATAGTAATAGTGCCCCCTCTGTGCCTCCATATAGTAATAGTGCCCCCTCTGTGCCTCCATATAGTAATAGTGCCCCCTTTGTGCCTCCATATAGTAATAGTGCCCCCTTTGTGCCTCCATATAGTAATAGTGCCCCCTCTGTGCCTCCATATAGTAATAGTGCCCCCTCTGTGCCTCCATATAGTAATAGTGCCCCCTTTGTGCCTCCATATAGTAATAGTGCCCCCTCTGTGCCTCCATATAGTAATAGTGCCCCCTCTGTGTCTCCATATAGTAATAGTGCCCCCTTTGTGCCTCCATATAGTAATAGTGCCCCCTTTGTGCCTCCATATAGTAATAGTACCCCCTTTTGTGCCTCCATATAGTAATAGTGCCCCTCTCTGCCTCCATATAGTAATAGTGCCTCTCTGTGCCTCCATATAGTAATATTGCCCCTTCTGTGCCTCCTTATAGTAATAGTGCCCCCTCTGTGTCTCCATATAGTAATAGTGCCTCTATATAGTAATAGTGCCCCCTTTGTGCCTCCATATAGTAATAGTGCCCCTCTGTGCCTCCATATAGTAATATTGCCTTTTCTGTGCCTCCATATAGTAATAGTGCCCCTCTGTGCCTCCATATAGTAATAGTGCCCCTTCTGTGCCTCCATATAGTAATAGTGCCCCCTCTGTGCCTCCATATAGTAATATTGCCTTTTCTGTGCCTCCATATAGTAATAGTGCCCCTCTGTGCCTCCATATAGTAATAGTGCCCCCTCTGTGCCTCTATATAGTAATAGTGCCCCCTCTGTGCCTCCATATAGTAATAGTGCCCCCTTCTGTGCCTCCATATAGTATTATTGCCCATTCTGTGCCTCCTTATAGTAATAGTGCCCCCTCTGTGCCTCCATATAGTAATAGTGCCCCCCTGTGCCTCCATATAGTAACAGTGTCCCCTCTGTGCCTCCATATAGTAATAGTGCCCCCTCTGTGCCTCCATATAGTAATAGTGCCCCTTCTGTGCCTCCATATAGTAATAGTGCCCCTTCTGTGCTTCCATATAGTAATAGTGCCCACTCTGTGCCTCCATATAGTAATAGTGCCACCTCTGTGTCTCCATATAGTAACAGTGCCCCCTCTGTGCCTCCATATAGTAATAGTGCCCCCTCTGTGTCTCCATATAGTAACAGTGCCCCCTCTGTGCTTCCATATAGTAATAGTGCCCCCTCTGTGCCTCCATATAGTAATAGTGCCCCCTCTGTGCCTCTATATAGTAATAGTGCCCCCTCTGTGCCTCCATATAGTAATAGTGCCCCCTCTGTGCCTCCATATAGTATTATTGCCCCTTCTGTGCCTCCTTATAGTAATAGTGCTCCCTCTGTGCCTCCATATAGTAATAGTGCCCCCTTCTGTGCCTCCATATAGTAATAGTGCCCCCTCTGTGCCTCTATATAGTAATAGTGCTCCCTCTGTGCCGCCATATAGTAATAGTGCCCCCTCTGTGCCTCCATATAGTAATAGTGCCCCTCTGTGCCTCGATATAGTAATAGTGCCCCCTCTGTGCCTCCATATAGTAATAGTGCCCCTCTGTGCCTCCATATAGTAATAGTGCCCCTTCTGTGCCTCCATATAGTAATAGTGCCCCCTCTGTGCCTCCATATAGTAATATTGCCTTTTCTGTGCCTCCATATAGTAATAGTGCCCCTCTGTGCCTCCATATAGTAATAGTGCCCCCTCTGTGCCTCCATATAGTAATAGTGCCGCCTCTGTGCCTCCATATAGTAATATTGCCTTTTCTGTGCCTCCATATAGTAATAGTGCCCCTCTGTGCCTCCATATAGTAATAGTGCCCCTTCTGTGCCTCCATATAGTAATAGTGCCTCCTCTGTGCTTCCATATAGCAATAGTGCCTCTCTGTGCCTCCATATAGTAATAGTGCCCCCTTTGTGCCTCCATATAGTAATAGTGCCCCCTTTGTGCCTCCATATAGTAATAGTGCCCCCTTTGTGCCTCCATATAGTAATAGTTCCTCCTTTTGTGCCGCCATATAGTAATAGTGCCCCCTTTGTGCCTCCATATAGTAATAGTACCCCCTTTGTGCCTCCATATAGTAATAGTGCCCCCTTCTGTGCCTCCATATAGTAATAGTGCCCCCTTCTGTGCCTTCATATAGTAACAGTGCCCCCTTTGTGCCTCCATATAGTAACAGTGCCCCCTCTGTGCCTCCATATAGTAATAGTGCCCCCTCTGTGCCTCCATATAGTAATAGTGCCCCCTCTGTGCCTCCATATAGTAATAGTGCCCCCTCTGTGCCTCCATATAGTAATAGTGCCCCCTCTGTGCCTCCATATAGTAATAGTGCCCCCTTTGTGCCTCCATATAGTAATAGTGCCCCCTTTGTGCCTCCATATAGTAATAGTGCCCCCTCTGTGCCTCCATATAGTAATAGTGCCCCCTCTGTGCCTCCATATAGTAATAGTGCCCCCTTTGTGCCTCCATATAGTAATAGTGCCCCCTCTGTGCCTCCATATAGTAATAGTGCCCCCTCTGTGTCTCCATATAGTAATAGTGCCCCCTTTGTGCCTCCATATAGTAATAGTGCCCCCTTTGTGCCTCCATATAGTAATAGTGCCCCCTTTTGTGCCTCCATATAGTAATAGTGCCCCTCTCTGCCTCCATATAGTAATAGTGCCTCTCTGTGCCTCCATATAGTAATATTGCCCCTTCTGTGCCTCCTTATAGTAATAGTGCCCACTCTGTGTCTCCATATAGTAATAGTGCCTCTATATAGTAATAGTGCCCCCTTTGTGCCTCCATATAGTAATAGTGCCCCTCTGTGCCTCCATATAGTAATATTGCCTTTTCTGTGCCTCCATATAGTAATAGTGCCCCTCTGTGCCTCCATATAGTAATAGTGCCCCTTCTGTGCCTCCATATAGTAATAGTGCCCCCTCTGTGCCTCCATATAGTAATATTGCCTTTTCTGTGCCTCCATATAGTAATAGTGCCCCTCTGTGCCTCCATATAGTAATAGTGCCCCCTCTGTGCCTCCATATAGTAGTAGTGCCGCCTCTGTGCCTCCATATAGTAATATTGCCTTTTCTGTGCCTCCATATAGTAATAGTGCCCCTCTGTGCCTCCATATAGTAATAGTGCCCCTTCTGTGCCTCCATATAGTAATAGTGCCTCCTCTGTGCTTCCATATAGCAATAGTGCCTCTCTGTGCCTCCATATAGTAATAGTGCCCCCTTTGTGCCTCCATATAGTAATAGTGCCCCCTTTGTGCCTCCATATAGTAATAGTTCCTCCTTTTGTGCCGCCATATAGTAATAGTGCCCCCTTTGTGCCTCCATATAGTAATAGTACCCCCTTTGTGCCTCCATATAGTAATAGTGCCCCCTTCTGTGCCTCCATATAGTAATAGTGCCCCCTTCTGTGCCTTCATATAGTAACAGTGCCCCCTTTGTGCCTCCATATAGTAACAGTGCCCCCTCTGTGCCTCCATATAGTAATAGTGCCCCCTCTGTGCCTCCATATAGTAATAGTGCCCCCTCTGTGCCTCCATATAGTAATAGTGCCCCCTCTGTGCCTCCATATAGTAATAGTGCCCCCTCTGTGCCTCCATATAGTAATAGTGCCCCCTTTGTGCCTCCATATAGTAATAGTGCCTCCTTTGTGCCTCCATATAGTAATAGTGCCCCCTCTGTGCCTCCATATAGTAATAGTGCCCCCTCTGTGCCTCCATATAGTAATAGTGCCCCTTCTGTGCCTCCATATAGTAATAGTGCCCTCTCTGTGCCTCCATATAGTAATAGTGCCCCTCTGTGCCAACATATAGTAACAGTGTTCCCTCTGTGCCTCCATATAGTAATAGTGCCCCTCTGTGCCAACATATAGTAATAGAGCCCCATTTGTGTCCTTGCAATAAATAAAATAATACTGCTCCTCACCCGACCTCACTCCAGCAAGGAGCATTCTGGAGCTGAGCATAGGTGGCGTGATGGCATCACTTTGGACATGATGCCCCCTCTGGCACCTGCAGGCCTAATGCGACCTGTGAATTGCCAAAGTGAGTGAGGGATCAGGGAGCCAATGGCTCTTTGCTCTGCTTCAGTTTTGAAGCGTTTCCACATCCAGAGACCCCGGTGACCCAGTGCCGGACCAGCCTATTGCCAGAATTGCCAGATGGACAGTCCAGCCCATGACCGTGCCGGTATAACATAGGCGTCTATGTTATACATCTGGTATACAGTTATACATGTGCAGCTGGTGTCGCCCGAGCATCTTCTGTGTAATTATCCATGTTATATGTGATATAGAAGGGTTAATAGTTTCTATATTTCTTGATTTTACATATTTTATTGTTCCATTAGTATATCTGCTGAAGGTTCATAGTCATTATGGAACCTTCGGAATACGAAACAAGCTCAAGGATTATTATTGTCTGCTAAATGTTTTTCTGATCTCATATGCATGACTCTACATTTTGGGTTTTCTCAAACTTAAAGGTCATATGATCAACTTGTAAATTTCCAGCTGGAAGCCTTTTTTTTTTTTGCAATATCACATTGATCTGTAAATGGTATAAATAATCTGTACCTTGGACTTGACCCGGACGGTGCTGTAATAACGCAGGCTGTAGAGATACTTCTATTATAAGAACTGCACAGATTTGGTATTTGGGCTTTTTTTCTACCCTTATTTGGATACGGTTCCCACACGTCACCGGATAGCGGTGGTAACGTGGAGCGGTGGCATCCGAACAGATTGTGTGTAGGAAGATACTGGGATATAAAGGAGCGGCGGAGGGAAAGAAGGAATCACGAGCTCCAGAGAAGACGAGAGACGGATCTCTGCTGCAAGAAAAGGATTCTCAAAGATCTCAGCTGCTCATTATAGATCTGCAGATTGCTGTATAGGATCCTCCGCACAGTATCCGCCAAAGCAGCACAGAGCATCCTTCGCTTTCCATCCTCTTCTCCTCCACCATGTCAGTGCCCCAGCCTGAGGACCATCTCTGCACCTACGAGGAGGCCATGCAATGCAGCACATATCTGGAGGAGGAATTTCCTCTGCCCTCCAAAACTAAAGGGGCTCTCCGGAGACGTAGAGAAAGCAGGCTGAAATCTCAGATTCTGTCCTTTGAAGAGATCCAAGAAGTGGAGGAGGAAGGAGTTTCCCCTACCGAGGAGGAGAATGCAAGAAGAACTTTCCTCCAGTCCCTGGAAAGTCTCAGGAGGAGCTCCAATCTGACACATCTCCATAAAGAAAAGCTGAGCAGGTACAAGACCAGCCAAGACTCCAGTGACTCTGATTCTGGCATGTAAGGAGCAGAAGATGCCTCCTCTCCATGGTGCCAACTGCTTCTTCATATGGACCCTTGTGTAGATGTGCAAGGGTCCTCCACTCTTGTTGGGTGTCTTATGCATTCACTTTGGGACTCGGTTGCAGACCCCATTAAAAGACATGGGATGAGGAGAGGGGTTGGGGGGTTTTCCTCCTTAGGAACCCAGAAATCTTCATCACCCCCATTGTAAGAAGTGGTCAGTCTGGACATAGGTTCATATTCAGTGGGGTCTTATCAAGGTACAGACAAGGACATTGCAGCCCATAACTGTAAAAAGGGGGACAGAGCCTCCCCAATTTCTGTATACGAGCCAGAGAAGCCCCCCGACTGCTGATTCTGTGCATCGGCCGCAGTCCTATCATCGGGGGCAGATATAGCAGAGCCAATATTGTCATTCCAAGTATTGTCAAGAATATGTTTATGTCTTAAACCTTCTATATTCTCATGTAGGTGCAACTCTATGAAAGCGAACTTTAGATTTTTAAGCCTCATTTTGCAGATAAATGTTAATAATAATTATTGTATTATTATTAATACATTATTAATTATTGTATTATATTATTTTTATTTGTGCCATTGACTTGTCCTTATAAGTATTCACTGTCTTGTATGGGGTGTTCCGGTCACGGGGAGAACAAGTGTATCCTTATCTTCTGTCTACAATAAAGTATAAGATTGGATGTTTTCTGAGAATTGTTTTTTTTTTTTTTAACTAATTTTTGAGGAAAAAATGTAATGACATATAGAGATATAAACTATATGGACAAAAGTATGTGCCCCCTCCACATTACACCTGCTCTCTGACCTTCCATCAAGTGTCCATAGATATTAATATGGAGTCGTCCTCTGCAGATATAAGGGCTCCGCTCTTCTGGGAAGGATTTCTACAAGGTTTTGGAGGTGTCTGAGGTAGTTTCATATTTTTATCCAGAAGAGCATTTGAGAGGTGACCCTGATATTGAGGGTGGCCGGACTCATAGGAGGGGGTGAGGTCCGGGCTCTGTGCTGCCAGTCATGTTCTTCCCCCTCCATGTACAGAAAAGGGTCTTCCCCAAACTGTTTCCACAAAGCTGAAGCTACACTTATCCACAGCGCTGAAAAATAAGATTTCCCATCTCTGGAACTAAGGGGCTGAGGAACGACCCCTGATAACAGCCCAGAGCATCATCATCCTCTATAATCTGTACAGCGGGGACACTGCAGTCAGGGGGTAACATTCTCCATTCACCAAACGTAGACTCCTCCATCAGACGTAGATAGAGCAGTGTGATCCGTTACTGCACAGAATATGTCTCCTCCAGAGTCCAGTGGTGGCTTTACACCGCTCCATCCAATGCTCAGCATTGTGCTTGGTGATGTACGACTCGGCATTGTGCTTGGTGATGTATGGCTCGGCATTGTGCTTGGTGATGTACGGCTCAGCATTGTGCTTGATGATGTACGGCTCGGCATTGTGCTTGATGATGTACGGCTCAGCATTGTGCTTGGTGATGTATGGCTCAGCATTGTGCTTGGTGATGTATGGCTCGGCATTGTGCTCGATGATGTATGGCTCGGCATTGTGCTTGGTGATGTACGGCTCAGCATTGTGCTTGGTGATGTACGGCTCGGCATTGGGCTTGATGATGTACGGCTCGGCATTGTGCTTGATGATGTACGGCTCAGCATTGTGCTTGGTGATGTATGGCTCAGCATTGTGCTTGGTGATGTATGGCTCGGCATTGTGCTCGATGATGTATGGCTCGGCATTGTGCTTGGTGATGTACGGCTCAGCATTGTGCTTTGTGATGTACGGCTCGGCATTGGGCTTGGTGATGTACGGCTCAACATTGTGCTTGGTGATGTGCAGCTTAGCATTGTGCTTGGTGATGTACGGCTCAGCATTGTGCTTGGTGATGTATGGCTCGGCATTGTGCTTGGTGATGTACGGCTCGGCATTGTGCTTGTTGTACAGCTTGGCATTGTGCTTGGTGATGTACGGCTCAGCATTGTGCTTGGTGATGTAAGGCTCGGCATTGTGCTTGGTGATGTATGGCTCGGCATTGTGCTCGATGATGTACGGCTCGGCATTGAGCTTGGTGATGTACGGCTCAGCATTGTGCTTGGTGATGTACGGCTCGGCATTGTGCTTTGTGATGTACGGCTCGGCATTGGGCTTGGTGATGTACGGCTCGGCATTGTGCTTGGTGATGTGCATCTTAGCATTGTGCTTGGTGATGTACGGCTCAGCATTGTGCTTGGTGATGTATGGCTCGGCATTGTGCTTGGTGATGTACGGCTCAGCATTGTGCTTGGTGATGTAAGGCTCGGCATTGTGCTTGGTGATGTACAGCTCAGCATTGTGGTTGGTGATGTATGGCTCGGCATTGTGCTTGGTGATGTACGGCTCGGAATTGTGCTTGGTGATGTATGGCTCGGCATTGTGCTTGGTGATGTACGGCTCGGCATTTTGTTTGGTGATGTATGGCTCGGCATTGTGCTTGGTGATGTGTGGCTCGGCATTGTGCTTGGTGATGTACGGCTCGGCATTTTCCTGGGTGATGTACGGCTCGGCATTGTGCTTGGTGATATATGGCTCGGCATTGTGCTTGGTGATGTACGGCTCGGCATTGTGCTTGGTGATGTATGGCTCGGCATTGTGCTTGGTGATGTATGGCTCGGCATTGTGCTTGGTGATGTAGATTTACAGCTGCAGCTGCTCGGCCATGAAGCCCTCGGTGGGTGCAGTGTTTGTGCTAATGCTACCACATAAGGTCTGGGCTCTGTAGTTATGGGGTCCACAGAGCGGTGGGGACTTTTGTGCCCTCTGCTCCTAAGCACTTGGCCCCCCGCTCTATGACATTATGGGGTCTCCACTTTGAGTAAAACGTGTGTCTGATACTTTTGTTCATACTCTGCCCATGATGGGCTTTACATAGATTAAAATAGAAGAATTGCTGGCACTTCCTAAACTTATAGTCTGAACTGGGGCAAACTGAACATAACATAATATCCAAAATAACAGCTGCACTCAAGAAAATGGAAGGGGAAAAAGAGGAAGGATGTAAATGGTGAACATTGGAATGTGAATATGCATTACTGCCCAGAAAACATCAAATATTATTATTTTTTTAAAATGATTTGCTTAGCAAATAAAAATGGCTAAATTTACTTGTGCTCAGTTACCACACCAAGGTGCAGCTCTCAGCTGGGTCCTAACCTAGTTTAATACCTTTCTTCGTGTCTAAACTGACCTCTTATATGGGCCAGAAAAGAAAAGTTAAAACACCTGAAGTAACTGGGAGAAGTGCACAAAGGACATGACTTCATAATACAAAATAGAAGAAGTGCCGGCCATTCTTCTAGTTTGTATTATGGAGTCATGTCCTTTGTCTGTGCACTCCTCCCAGTGACCTCAGGTGTTTTTATTTTTCTTTTGCAGGTTCATTTCTGGCCCATATAAGAGGTCAGTTTGGACACGAAGAAAGGTATAAAAGTAGATTAAGACCCAGTTGAGATTTACACCTTGGCGTGGTAACTGGGCAGAAGTAAATTTTGCCATTTTTATTTGCTAAGTACTGTATTTTTCGCTTTATAAGACGCACTTTTCCTCCCAAAAATCTGGGAGGAAAATGGGGGGTGCGTCTTATAATCCGAATATAGCGGTACCTGGGTGTCCTGTCTGTGTGGCGATCGGGCGGCCGGGTGCCTGTGGCTGTGTGCCAGCGGCCGGGTACCTGTGCTTGCATGCGGTGGCAGCCGGGTACCCGTAGCTGTGTGCGGGCGGCAGCCGGGTGCTGTGTGCGGGCGGCAGCCGGGTGCTGTGTGCGGGTGTCAGCCGGGTGCTGTGTGCGGGTGTCAGCCGGGTGCTGTGTGCGGGTGTCAGCCGGGTGCTGTGTGCGGGCGGCAGCCGGGTGCTGTGTGCGGGCGGCAGCCGGGTGCTGTGTGCGGGCGGCAGCTGCACAGGCACCCGCACGCAAGCACAAGGTACCCGGCCGCTTGCACGCAGGGTGGGCGGGCAGCCTGCTGGCTGCCACTCTGTGCGTGCGGGGTGGGCGGCTGTGCAGCAAGTTACTCAGTTTGTCCACGGTCCCAGTTTCAAATGATGGCGCCGGGAGTGAGCGCGTGCGCAGATGGAGCTCTCATCCAAGAGCTCCATCTGCGCATGCGTCGCTCCAGGCGCCATTATTTGAACAAGGACCGCGGACACTGGGACACTCACTGCACCGGCCTGCTGCAGCACTCACCCGCTGCCGCCGCCGCCACCACCACGGACCCTGCGGCTCCTGCCACCACGGTGTCCCACGGCTCCTGCCACCCCGAACGCCACCGCGCCTGCCACCACCGCACCTGCAACCACCACTTCCCCACCACTGCTGCCCCCCTCCGGTAAGAGAACACCGGAGTATAAGACGGACCCCATTTTTCTTTCTTTTACCTTTTTTATGTCTAAATTTGGGGTGTGTCTTATAATCCGGTGCGTCTTATAATAACTCATTTTTTCCCTGTTTTCTGGGCAGTAATGCATATTCACATTCCAATATTCACCATTTACATCTTTCCGTTTTTTCCCCCTTCCCTTTTTTGGAGTGCAACTGTTATTTTTGACTTTATAGAGATTATACCTGAACTCTGCAGAGTATTTTTCCATTTCTTACTCACTGCACCGGTGATCAGCACAATCCCATTATCAGGCCCAGACATTCGCGGTCACATCATAGATCAGTGGTAGGACTGAGAAATCAGAGCTTTTCATGGATGATTGGAGGGATTAAAATCTCTGTAAAATTTGTGATCGTTATAGAAGCAACAAAATAAATGCAAACATTTTCAACCTAGAAATATACCAGGCGCTGTCACATGCGGACTACAACCCCCAGCATTACAGATCAGCGCTTCCCCACCCAGTGAATGTGATCTGACCCTTCTTTCTGCTTCTGTCCCTATTGGAGCTGTCCCCGGTGCTGAACTCCCTGGTAATTTGGTACACTCATCCCTGAGAGTGACTGTGTTTTGGGACTGCTCCTCCTCCTATCTGTTCCTGACAGGTACAACTAAAGCTGACATTGCTTGCTGGGACTTATAGTCCATCATATGCTTCTCATTGAGACACCTTTCAGCCAATTTGTCTCTTAGTAGCCACTCAAAAGTCAGACTGCACAATGGAGGCAGTGAGCAAATGTAGCAGAGCGGAGTTTGTCGTTTGGCACAATTTTTCTATATATACACCATTGCACAAAATTGCAGATAAATCACCTTCAATGGCA